>NC_071504.1:1542485-1850982 GCF_028408465.1 Anastrepha ludens
TATCTCGAGACCCTATCTACCAATAGGTATCCAAACTATACGGAAACCATCTTCAATACCTACTTAACAATGTGTGTAAGTTTGGTTTAATTCGACGCAAAGACACGGCGGGTCCACGTTTTGGCATATATTTCGATACCCTAGTTATCAATAGATATGAAAATTACCCCGTATTAAAGCACTTATCAACAGCTTCCATTTGATACCCATATTGTACATACACATCCGAAGGTTACCCGGGTCCACGTTTTGACCTATATCTCGAGACCCTATATACCAATAGGTATCCAAACTATACGGAAACCATCTTCAATACCTACTTAACAATGTGTGTAAGTTTGGTTTAATTCGGTTCAAAGACACGGCGGGTCCACGTTTTGGTATATATTTCGAGACCCTAGTCATCAATAGGTATGAAAATTACCCCGTATTAAAGCAATTATCAAAAGCTTTCATTTGATATCCATATTGTACAAACACATTCTAGGGTCCACGTTTTGGTCTCCATCTCGAGACCCTAGTCACGGAGCGGATGGAAATACTCTGAACTAAAGCATTCACCAACAGCTTCCATTTGATACCCATATTGTACATACACATCCGAAGGTTACCCGGGTACACATTTTGACCTATATTTCGAGACCCTATCTACCAATAGGTATTCAAACTATACGGAAATCATCTTCAACACCTACTTAACAATGTGTGTAAGTTTGGTTTAATTCGGTGCAAAGACACGGCGGGTCCACGTTTTGGCATATATTTCGAGACCCTAGTCATCAATAGGTATGAAAATTACCCCGTATTAAAGCAATTATCAAAAGCTTTCATTTGATATCCACATTGTAAAAACACATTCTAGGGTCCACATATTGGTCTCCATCTCGAGACCCTAGTCACGGAGCGAATGGAAATACTCTGAACTAAAGCATTCACCAACAGCTTCCATTTGATACCCATATTGTACATACACATCCGAAGGTTACCCGGGTCCACGTTTTGACCTATATCTCGAGACCCTATCTACCAATAGGTATCCAAACTATACGGAAACCATCTTCAATACCTACTTAACAATGTGTGTAAGTTTGGTTTAATTCGGTTCAAAGACACGGCGGGTCCACGTTTTGGTATATATTTCCAGACCCTAGTCATCAATAGGTATGAAAATTACCCCGTATTAAAGCACTTACCAACAGCTTTCATTTGATACCCATATTGTACATACTCAACCAAAGGTTACCCGGGTCCACGTGTTGGTCTCCATCTCGAGACCCCAGTAACGGAGCGGCTTGAAAAATACTCTATACTAAAGCATTCACCAACAGCTTCCATTTGATACCCATATTGTACATACACGTCCGAAGGTTACCCGGGTCCACGTTTTGACCTATATCTCGAGACCCTATCTACCAATAGGTATCCAAACTATACGGAAACCATCTTCAATACCTCCTTAACAATGTGTGTAAGTTGGGTTTAATTCGGTTTAAAGACACGGCGGGTCCACGTTTTGGCATATATTTCGAGACCCTAGTCATCAATAGATATGAGAATTACCCCGTATTAAAGCACTTATCAACAGCTTTCATTTGATATCCATATTGTACAAACACATTCTAGGGTCCACGTTTTGGTCTCCATCTCGAGACCCTAGTCACGGAGCGGATGGAAATACTCTGAACTAAAGCATTCACCAACAGCTTCCATTTGATACCCATATTGTACATACACATCCGAAGGTTACCCGGGTCCACGTTTTGAACTATATCTCGAGACCCTATCTACCAATAGGTATCCAAACTATACGGAAACCATCTTCAATACCTACTTAACAATGTGTGTAAGTTTGGTTTAATTCGGTGCAAAGACACGGCGGGTCCACGTTTTGGCATATATTTCCAGACCCTAGTCATCTATAGGTATGAAAATTACCCCGTATTAAAGCACTTATCAACAGCTTTCATTTGATACCCATATTGTACATACACAACCAAAGGTTACCCGCGTCCACGTTTTGACCTATATCTCGAGACCCCAGTCACGGAGCGGCATGAAAAATACTCTGTACTAAAGCATTCACCAACAGCTTCAATTTGATATCCATATTGTACAAGCTCATTCTAGGGTCCACGTTTTGGTCTCTACCTCGAGACCCTAGTCACAGAGCGGCATGAAAAACACTCTGAACTAAAGCATTCACCAACAGCTTCCATTTGATATCCATATTGTACATACTCAACCAAAGGTTACCCGCGTCCACGTTTTGACCTATATCTCGAGCCCTATTTCCAAAATAAAATATAATCCATGTTACTCGTGGATAATGTAGCTTTCGAATGGTGAAAGAATTTTTAGAATCGGTCCAGTAGTTTTTGAGCCTGTTCATTACAACCAAACAAACAAACAAAGTTTTCCTCTTTATAATATTAGTATAGATAAACTGAAAATCAGGAAAAAAGGAGATTGTTTTTAAATTTCAAACCAACGCATATGAATAACTAAGAAACAATCGTCTTTTTTCCTGATCATCCATGAATTTTTCGTTTCAATTTATATGTTTTATTAAGCATTGGAGCTTTTTTAACCAGTATCCATTAATATTTTTCAAAAAAAAAACGAAAAAAATTTTTTTTTCCACGAACACATAATTTCATTCGGATTTCACATTAAATTCTGAAATTTCGTAAGAAATTATTCACTGTTCCAAAATCCACTCCAAAAAAATTCACAAACAATTTTTACATTTTGCATTTACGTTTTTTCCTTATGGCATCCAAATCAGAAAGAAATATTGACACATTGTAACTCACACTGTCAATTTGACAGTTCAGTTCCGCCCCCAGCGTTAAAAAAGTAAGCGACATTATGGCTGGTTCAAAAGAACGCTGTACCCGTTGCCAGTGCTCCGAATTGCAACCAAACTTTACGAAACCCATTTTCAATACTTACTTAACAATGTTCGTAAGTTTGATTTAATTCGGTGCAAAGACACGGCGGGTCCACGTTTTGACCTATATCTCGAGACCCGAGTCACAGAGCGGTATCAACAGTACTCTGAACTAAAGCATTCACCAACAGCTTCCATTTGATACCCATATTGTATATTACATACACGTCCGAAGGTTGCCCGGGTCCACGTTTTGACCTATATCTCGAGCCCTATTTCCAAAATAAAATATAATCCATGTTACTCGTGAATAATGTAGCTTTCGAATGGTGAAAGAATTTTTAAAATCGGTCCAGTAGTTTTTGAGCCTGTTCATTACAACCAAACAAACAAACAAAGTTTTCCTCTTTATAATATTAGTATAGATAAACTGAAAATCAGGAAAAAAGGAGATTGTTTTTAAATTTCAAACCAACGCATATGAATAACTAAGAAACAATCGTCTTTTTTCCTGATCATCCATGAATTTTTCGTTTCAATTTATATGTTTTATTAAGCATTGGAGCTTTTTTAACCAGTATCCATTAATATTTTTCAAAAAAAAAAACGAAAAAAAATTTTTTTTCCCACGAACACATAATTTCATTCGGATTTCACATTAAATTCTCAAATTTCGTAAGAAATTATTCACTGTTCCAAAATCCACTCCAAAAAAATTCACAAACAATTTTTACATGTTGCACTTACGTTTTTTCCTTATGGCATCCAAATCAGAAAGAAATATTGACACATTGTAATTCACACTGTCAATTTGACAGTTCAGTTCCGCCCCAAGCGTTAAAAAAGTAAGCGACATTATGGCTGGTTCAAAAGAACGCTGTACCCGTTGCCAGTGCTCCGAATTGCAACCAAACTTTACGAAACCCATTTTCAATACTTACTTAACAATGTGCGTAAGTTTGGTTTAATTCGGTGCAAAGACACGGCGGGTCCACGTTTTGATATATATTTCGAGACCCTAGTCATCAATAGGTATGAAAATTACCCAGTATTAAAGCACTTATCAACAGCTTTCATTTGATATCCACATTGTAAAAACACATTCTAGGGTCCACATATTGGTCTCCATCTCGAGACCCTAGTCACGGAGCGAATGGAAATACTCTGAACTAAAGCATTCACCAACAGCTTCCATTTGATACCCATATTGTACATACACATCCGAAGGTTACCCGGGTCCACGTTTTGACCTATATCTCGAGACCCTATCTACCAATAGGTATCCAAACTATACGGAAACCATCTTCAATACCTACTTAACAATGTGTGTAAGTTTGGTTTAATTCGACGCAAAGACACGGCGGGTCCACGTTTTGGCATATATTTCGATACCCTAGTTATCAATAGATATGAAAATTACCCCGTATTAAAGCACTTATCAACAGCTTCCATTTGATACCCATATTGTACATACACATCCGAAGGTTACCCGGGTCCACGTTTTGACCTATATCTCGAGACCCTATATACCAATAGGTATCCAAACTATACGGAAACCATCTTCAATACCTACTTAACAATGTGTGTAAGTTTGGTTTAATTCGGTTCAAAGACACGGCGGGTCCACGTTTTGGTATATATTTCGAGACCCTAGTCATCAATAGGTATGAAAATTACCCCGTATTAAAGCAATTATCAAAAGCTTTCGTTTGATATCCATATTGTACAAACACATTCTAGGGTCCACGTTTTGGTCTCCATCTCGAGACCCTAGTCACGGAGCGGATGGAAATACTCTGAACTAAAGCATTCACCAACAGCTTCCATTTGATACCCATATTGTACATACACATCCGAAGGTTACCCGGGTCCACATTTTGACCTATATTTCGAGACCCTATCTACCAATAGGTATTCAAACTATACGGAAATCATCTTCAACACCTACTTAACAATGTGTGTAAGTTTGGTTTAATTTGGTGCAAAGACACGGCGGGTCCACGTTTTGGCATATATTTCGAGACCCTAGTCATCAATAGGTATGAAAATTACCCCGTATTAAAGCAATTATCAAAAGCTTTCATTTGATATCCACATTGTAAAAACACATTCTAGGGTCCACATATTGGTCTCCATCTCGAGACCCTAGTCACGGAGCGAATGGAAATACTCTGAACTAAAGCATTCACCAACAGCTTCCATTTGATACCCATATTGTACATACACATCCGAAGGTTACCCGGGTCCACGTTTTGACCTATATCTCGAGACCCTATCTACCAATAGGTATCCAAACTATACGGAAACCATCTTCAATACCTACTTAACAATGTGTGTAAGTTTGGTTTAATTCGGTGCAAAGACACGGCGGGTCCACGTTTTGGCATATATTTCCAGACCCTAGTCATCTATAGGTATGAAAATTACCCCGTATTAAAGCACTTACCAACAGCTTTCATTTGATACCCATATTGTACATACTCAACCAAAGGTTACCCGGGTCCACGTGTTGGTCTCTATCTCGAGACCCCAGTAACGGAGCGGCTTGAAAAATACTCTATACTAAAGCATTCACCAACAGCTTCCATTTGATACCCATATTGTACATACACGTCCGAAGGTTACCCGGGTCCACGTTTTGACCTATATCTCGAGACCCTATCTACCAATAGGTATCCAAACTATACGGAAACCATCTTCAATACCTCCTTAACAATGTGTGTAAGTTTGGTTTAATTCGGTTTAAAGACACGGCGGGTCCACGTTTTGGCATATATTTCGAGACCCTAGTCATCAATAGATATGAGAATTACCCCGTATTAAAGCACTTATCAACAGCTTTCATTTGATATCCATATTGTACAAACACATTCTAGGGTCCACGTTTTGGTCTCCATCTCGAGACCCTAGTCACGGAGCGGATGGAAATACTCTGAACTAAAGCATTCACCAACAGCTTCCATTTGATACCCATATTGTACATACACATCCGAAGGTTACCCGGGTCCACGTTTTGAACTATATCTCGAGACCCTATCTACCAATAGGTATCCAAACTATACGGAAACCATCTTCAATACCTACTTAACAATGTGTGTAAGTTTGGTTTAATTCGGTGCAAAGACACGGCGGGTCCACGTTTTGGCATATATTTCCAGACCCTAGTCATCTATAGGTATGAAAATTACCCCGTATTAAAGCACTTATCAACAGCTTTCATTTGATACCCATATTGTACATACACAACCAAAGGTTACCCGCGTCCACGTTTTGACCTATATCTCGAGACCCCAGTCACGGAGCGGCATGAAAAATACTCTGTACGAAAGCATTCACCAACAGCTTCAATTTGATATCCATATTGTACAAGCTCATTCTAGGGTCCACGTTTTGGTCTCTACCTCGAGACCCTAGTCACAGAGCGGCATGAAAAATACTCTGAACTAAAGCATTCACCAACAGCTTCCATTTGATATCCATATTGTACATACACGTCCGAAGGTTACCCGGGTCCACGTTTTGAAGGATCTCAAATGCCTTCAAGCCGGTCAAGGTGTGAAGGCATCTAGTTGCATTGCGTCGCTCTCACCATTCATCGATAGTTGTGGATTGCTTCGTGTGGGTGGACGACTGAAAAATTCAGCGCTCGACTTCGAGGTGCAGCATCCAGTCATACTGCCGAGGCGTCATCCTGTCACTCAGGCAATCATTATGCATTTTCATAGGCGCAATTTGCACGCGGGTCCTCGTTCCCTACTAGCATACATTCGGCTGCAGTATTGGCCTATTGGCGGACGAAAAACTGTTTCGAACGTTGTAAGCAAATGCACTCTATGCTTCCGAGCTAAACCGCACTTAGCGGAACATATTATGGCTGATCTTCCGGAAGATAGGGTAAACTCATCTTATGCATTTATGGTCACAGGCGTCGATTATTGTGGACCATTCCATTATAAAAACGAAATACGCAACAAGCAACCCATAAAATGTTACATTTGCATATTCATATGCTTTGCCACGAAAGCTGTGCACCTGGAGCTCGTAGCAGACTTATCAACGAAGGCATTCTTAAATGCACTAAAGCGGTTCATCCTAACGCGTTGTCGCCCCACTCGTATATGGTCGGACAACGCAACCAACTTTGTCGGCGCTAAGAATGAGATGGCAGAATTAAAACGTTTATTCCTGAGCGATAATCATGTGCAAGCAGTTCATGAATTTTGTCTAGCTAATACCATAGAATGGCATTTCATTCCACCTCGCTCTCCACACTTTGGTGGGCTTTGGGAAGCGGCCGTTAAAACTGCGAAATATCATTTTCATCGCTCGGTGGGCTCGTCATTATTAAACTTCGATGAACTGCGCACACTTATTTGCCACATAGCGGCAATTATTAACTCAAGACCTTTGTTTCCACTTTCAGACAATCCGGCTGATTTAGACGTTCTAACTCCAGCTCACTTCATTGGCACTGCTCCTATCTCTACTTACGTTGAACCAGATGTCACGAAGATTAACTTTAATCGTTTGGATCAATGGCAGCGCGTATCATACTACCAGCAGATATTTTGGGCACGTTGGCATGAGGAGTACTTAACTACCTTGCAGCAGCGCTCAAAGTGGCGCACACAGAATTTCGAACTCTGCGTCAACGACATAGTTTTAGTAAAGGACGAAAATCTGCCTCCTCTCAAGTGGCCCCTAGCAAGAGTCACCGAACTAATATATGGATCAGATCGTGTGGCACGTGTCGCTGTACTAAAAACTGCAAATGGAGTCATCCGAAGAGCCATCCGAAAGCTATGCCCATTGCCAAGACAGGGAGGTTGAAAGCCCGGGTCTTCCAACGGGGGGAGGATGTTTGGTTATGCAGAAAGCAGCGCAGTCAGCGCAACCAACATAAACGATGCACTTGCCCTCTCTCATGCACTCTAACACCTGTATGTACATATATACAAACTTTTGTAAATTGCTCTGCGCAGCAATCAAAGCAAGTATATATCTACGCCCAACTGCAGGGCAAAGTCAGTCGCAATTGGATCGTATACCACGTCGCGCAGATTAATTCGAGGCGCCGTGCCGTAATTTTCTATTTACCTTAACTTCGAATATATGTATATACATGTGTATATAAAATAAATTGTATTTTTTCGGAATAGCGTGTTTTTCTTTTCGTTGAAAGAACAGTTAACGAAAATGCTCGTTGACTACACAAAACGATAGGGCCGATGAGACCGAGTGATTGAATCAACAGTCAGTCCAGAAAGCCGCAAGCGATTTTGGAACTTATATATGTAACCAAAAACATGCTGTAATTTTTCAAATGAATTTATGAATTTACACCTGAGTGTTATGTCAACGTACTTAGATGTCGCAAATAACACCCTTTTGCGCATTTCTGGGAGTTGACTGACTTGACTGCAAGGGTTTGGCCAATTGTTTTTATCTTGAGCTAAAAAATCCGGTCCATGCAACCATAGAGATGAGTTAATGAGGTCGTTAGAGGTTGCACCTCTGGATAAAATATCAGCTGGGTTAAACTTCGTAGGCACGTAGCGCCATTCCATACCCGCAGTCAACTCCTGTATAGTGGCTATGCGATTAGCTGTAAAGATTTGAAATCTTGAAGGTTCGTCGCGGATCCAGGATAACACCACCGCCGAATCAGACCAACAATAATATCGACACGAGAAAAGTTTCATTTGAGCTATTTCATGCATGAGTTGCGCCAACAGGGAGGCACCGCACAACTCCAGCCTTGAAACCGTAAGAGTTTTTAAGGGCGCTACACGAGATTTTGAACATAGCAGTTGCGCCTGGTTTCTTCCTTGACTGACTGACACGACGTAAAGACAAGCTCCGTATGCTTCGATGCTGGCGTCACTAAAATCATGAATTTCATAGGCGCCATTCTGCTGTATTGACAACCGGGGAAACTTTATTTGCGGTATGCGGCCAAAATCTGTACACAAACTAAGCCACGATGAATGTAGTGATGAAGGCAAACTTTCATCCCAGTCAAGCCTTTCTTTCCAGATTTGTTGAAGAAAGATTTTAGCCTTCGAAATAATAGGGCCGATGAGACCGAGTGGGTCATAAAAACGAGCAATAGTTGACAAAATGGACCGCTTGCAATGTTTTGATGAAGGCTGCATTGGTGAGAACGCGAACAATAGGCAATCTGATGCAGGATCCCAAGTTAAACCGAGTGTTTTAGTTATATCGCTTCCATCGTCGAACTTAAGTAGTGTTTCTCGATCATCAGGTGGTATCGTCTGCAACAATTCAGGATTACTGGAGCACCACTTTCTCAACTGGAATCCTCCTTTTTCCAGCAGCTTTGTAGTTTGACTCATAATTTCCTTGACTTCTTGAATGGACTCACCGCCTGTAATAAGATCATCGACATAAAAATCGCACTTTAATATTTTTGAGCCTATGGGGTAGACAATTTGTTCATCAATGGCTACCTGATGCATCGAACGAATTGAGAGGAATGAAGCTGGTCTTGTACCATAAGTGACTGTGTCAAGTTTAAAGACGTTGACCGGCTGTTGTGGGGAGTCACGCCACAAGATGCACTGCAGATAACTATCGGGCTCTGAGACTCGTACACAACGATACATCTTACATATGTCACCCGTCAAAGCGATTGGAAAGGTTCTAAACCGAAGCAATGTGTTGAACAGCTTAGGTTGTATGGTGGGTCCTGTCATAAGCAAGTCGTTCAACGAGTATCCAGAAGATGAAACCGCAGAGCCATCGAATACAACGCGGAGTTTTGTAGTTGTGCTCTCTTCCTTCAAAACACAGTGATGCGGCAGAAAGTATTTGCAATACCGCAGATTGTTCTTAGTAACCAGTGACATATGTCCTAGATTCAAATACTCCCGTATGAATGCTGCATATTGGGCCTTCCGCTGTGGGTGGCGGTCCAATTTTCGCTCTAGATTAAGAAAACGACGAAACGCTTGTTGATAAGAGTCGCCCAAGAGATCAATATTAACTTTTGCTGGTAGCCGGACCGAATAGTTCCCTGTAGACAAACGCAAATAATTGGCCTTAAAATGCGCCTCGCAGTCAAGCTCTTCCTTGGAGTATGTGGCGACAGATTCACAGCAACTTTCAACCTCCCAAAATCTACGTACTAGTTGATCGATTTGAACATTGGATTCGTAACCTATGTCAAGTGATGACTGTGCGGCCAATATCGCTCCCCTTTGCCGCTGCGATTCACCACCTGTTACAACCCATCCTAACCTAGTTTTCTGTAGGCACGGTAGACCGTGAGCTAACTTTATTTGTCCAATGCATAAGAGATCATAGAAGAGGCTGGCTCCAATAAGCATGTCTATTCGTTGCGACTTGAAAAATCCTCGATCTGCTAAACAAATGTTCGACGGTATTTTCCAATGAGAAATATCCAAAGTAAAAGAGGGTTGATTGTCCGTTATGTTAGGAGCAACCAACGCTGTAATGCAGGTAGAGTACTCCGAGTTTTGAGACTGAATAGTAATATTGACAGTCAAACCATCAGAGGCGAAGTTTGCATTACCAAGACCCGATACGTAGGTGGATGACTTGGTTTTTCGCAACTGCAGTTGATGAGCAAGACGAGACGTTATAATATGCAACTGCGACCCTGAGTCGAGCAGTGCACGACATGGCACCCATGTACCTGCGCTGTTCTTAACATTGATGACAGCAGTGGCTAGAAGCACAACATCAGGACTGAGATTCTGAGCAGATGTGACAATTGACTTTGTTTGTGAGATTGCAGCCAAGGTGTGGTGTGCGACTGAAGTTGAAACAAGCTTAGAGGTGTTTGGAGGTGCTAATTGGGAGGATGCTTGCACTGAAGATGCAGGACCTTGTGACGACATTGGTGAAGAAGAGGAGTCGATATGTAGCAGACTGTGGTGCTTGGATCCACACGTACGACATAGACCAGCATTGCACGTTCGAAGCTGATGGCCTTTTCTGAGGCAGTTTAAACACAAAGCAAGCCTTTTGACCTCCTTAAGACGGAGTTGTGGAGATAAATTTAAAAAACGGGTGCATGAATATACAGCATGGTCTGTCTCGCAAAAAACACAGCCATTGGTTGAATTGTTTGTATTGTTAGTAGCAATAAATGATTTTCTACCATGGTTAATAGTTCTACTATTTTTTCCCACCTGTGAGCCACGAGTATACGCTGCCATGGAATGTTCTACATTCTCCAGCCTTTGACAACGCTTCTCCAGGAAATTTGTAAACTGCTCCCATGAGGGTATGAGATCTAACGGCGCAGCTTCCTCCCAATTTGCCTGCGTGATACTGTCGACTTTTTGCAGAAGAGTGTGTACGATTATACACCCCGCTATTTGCTCCGAATTCCCCATGGTGCGTAGAGCGCGCAGGTTTGCATTTACCTTGTCGGATAATTCACGAAGCTTCACCGCTGAAGAAGTGTCCACCTTTTTGATGCCCATAATCTCAGTGATGTGTGCCTGAAAAATAAGACGCTTATTGTTAAATCTTTTGTTAAGCAAATCTAGAGCCACAGAGTAGTTGTTGCCACTCATCTCCAACGAACGAATTGCATCCAGAGCTGGACCCTTCAGATATGAACGTAGGTGCTGCAACTTCTCGACATCCGTGAGGTCCGGATCCTTGTCTATAACGGTTGAAAACAAGGAAAAGAAATCTGTGTATTCCGTATATCCTCCACTGAATATAGGCAGTCTGAGCTCAGGCAAACGTGGTCGACTTTGCAAAACAACTGTTTGCCCTTCCAAAACCGGATCGTGCCGCATGGTTGAGCAGGATGGCATTTGAGATTGACGTTTATGAATTTCACGCCGTATACGACACCGAAGTAAAAGGAGTAGCTCTTCAAAATTTGAACGCAGTGCTCCGCCGATTTCGTCAAAATTGAGCTCCTCTAAGCTGTCATGAGCCAAGTTAAACGTGCTGGAAATATGTTCGAGGCACTCCAACCGTACCTTTAAATCTACTTCGGTGAATGGATTAATTTTTTCACCTTCGATTGCCCGTTCAATCGATTGCGCTTGTGCATAAATTGATTGCGCCTTACGTTTGTAAAAAATCACCATATCCTCAGGTGACAACCGAGAAGCTTCGTTTGTTGCCATCATACAAAATATTAAAAATGTATTAACGAACAATAATATATATATATATATTAAAATTGTATGCACGGGTTGAAGTTAGCAGTTTATACCGTTTGAAGTTAGCGGTATGAGCAGGTTGAAGTTAGCGGGATATACCGTTGGAAGATAAAACTACCGGAATACCGTATGAAGTTAGTGTTTTTATTGTTTTTTTTAAGTTCGTACATATGCTACTTTAGTTATGTACGTGTGCTTCTGTACTTCACTTCAACTGTATTTTGTCTTATTTATTTCAACTGCTTTTTGTTTTATTTGTTTCAACTGTATTTTGTTTTATTTGTTTCAACTGTATTTTGTTTTATTTATTTCAACTATTTTTATTTTATTTATTTCAACAATTTTTTATTTTATTTATTTCAACAATTTTTTATTTTATTTATTTCAATAGATATATTCCACGAGAATTTAAATAGGATTATATTAATCGCGATCACGTCGGGGTCACCAAAATGTGTAGTCAACGAGCATTTTCGTTAACTGTTCTTTCAACGAAAAGAAAAACACGCTATTCTGAAAAAATACAATTTATTTTATATACACATGTATATACATATATTCGAAGTTAAGGTAAATAGAAAATTACGGCACGGCGCCTCGAATTAATGTGCGCGACGTGGTATACGATCCAATTGCGACTGACTTTGCCCTGCAGTTGGGCGTAGATATATACTTGCTAACATGCGCAGAGTTTTGGTGACCCCGACGTGATCGCGATTAATATAATCCTATTTAAATTCTCGTGGAATATATCTATTGAAATAAATAAAATAAAAAATTGTTGAAATAAATAAAATAAAAAATAGTTGAAATAAATAAAACAAAATACAGTTGAAGTGAAGTACAGAAGCACACGTACATAACTAAAGTAGCATATGTACGAACTTAAAAAAAAACAATAAAAACACTAACTTCAAACGGTATATCCCGCTAACTTCAACCTGCTCATACCGCTAACTTCAAACGGTATAAACTGCTAACTTTAACCCGTGCATACAATTTTAATATATATATATATATATTATTGTTCGTTAATACATTTTTAATATTTTGTATGATGGCAACAAACGAAGCTTCTCGGTTGTCACCTGAGGATATGGTGATTTTTTACAAACGTAAGGCGCAATCAATTTATGCACAAGCACAATCGATTGAACGGGCAATCGAAGGCGAAAAAATTAATCCATTCACCGAAGTAGATTTAAAGGTACGGTTGGAGTGCCTCGAACATATTTCCAGCACGTTTAACTTGGCTCATGACAGCTTAGAGGAGCTCAATTTTGACGAAATCGGCGGAGCACTGCGTTCAAATTTTGAAGAGCTACTCCTTTTACTTCGGTGTCGTATACGGCGTGAGATTCATAAACGTCAATCTCAAATGCCATCCTGCTCAACCATGCGGCACGATCCGGTTTTGGAAGGGCAAACAGTTGTTTTGCAAAGTCGACCACGTTTGCCTGAGCTCAGACTGCCTACATTCAGTGGAGGACATACGGAATACACAGATTTCCTTTCCTTGTTTTCAACCGTTATAGACAAGGATCCGGACCTCACGGATGTCGAGAAGTTGCAGCACCTACGTTCATATCTGAAGGGTCCAGCTCTGGATGCAATTCGTTCGTTGGAGATGAGTGGCAACAACTACTCTGTGGCTCTAGATTTGCTTAACAAAAGATTTAACAATAAGCGTCTTATTTTTCAGGCACACATCACTGAGATTATGGGCATCAAAAAGGTGGACACTTCTTCAGCGGTGAAGCTTCGCGAATTATCCGACAAGGTAAATGCAAACCTGCGCGCTCTACGCACCATGGGGAATTCGGAGCAAATAGCGGGGTGTATAATCGTACACACTCTTCTGCAAAAAGTCGACAGTATCACGCAGGCAAATTGGGAGGAAGCTGCGCCGTTAGATCTCATACCCTCATGGGAGCAGTTTACAAATTTCCTGGAGAAGCGTTGTCAAAGGCTGGAGAATGTAGAACATTCCATGGCAGCGTATACTCGTGGCTCACAGGTGGGAAAAAATAGTAGAACTATTAACCATGGTAGAAAATCATTTATTGCTACTAACAATACAAACAATTCAACCAATGGCTGTGTTTTTTGCGACAACACAGACCATGCTGTATATTCATGCACCCGTTTTTTAAATTTATCTCCACAACTCCGTTTTAAGGAGGTCAAAAGGCTTGCTTTGTGTTTAAACTGCCTCAGAAAAGGCCATCAGCTTCGAACGTGCAATGCTGGTCTATGTCGTACGTGTGGATCCAAGCACCACAGTCTGCTACATATCGACTCCTCTTCTTCACCAATGTCGTCACAAGGTCCTGCATCTTCAGTGCAAGCATCCTCCCAATTAGCACCTCCAAACACCTCTAAGCTTGTTTCAACTTCAGTCGCACACCACACCTTGGCTGCAATCTCACAAACAACGTCAATTGTCACATCTGCTCAGAATCTCAGTCCTGATGTTGTGCTTCTAGCCACTGCTGTCATCAATGTTAAGAACAGCGCAGGTACATGGGTGCCATGTCGTGCACTGCTCGACTCAGGGTCGCAGTTGCATATTATAACGTCTCGTCTTGCTCATCAACTGCAGTTGCGAAAAACCAAGTCATCCACCTACGTATCGGGTCTTGGTAATGCAAACTTCGCCTCTGATGGTTTGACTGTCAATATTACTATTCAGTCTCAAAACTCGGAGTACTCTACCTGCATTACAGCGTTGGTTGCTCCTAACATAACGGACAATCAACCCTCTTTTACTTTGGATATTTCTCATTGGAAAATACCGTCGAACATTTGTTTAGCAGATCGAGGTTTTTTCAAGTCGCAACGAATAGACATGCTTATTGGAGCCAGCCTCTTCTATGATCTCTTATGCATTGGACAAATAAAGTTAGCTCACGGTCTACCGTGCCTACAGAAAACTAGGTTAGGATGGGTTGTAACAGGTGGTGAATCGCAGCGGCAAAGGGGAGCGATATTGGCCGCACAGTCATCACTTGACATAGGTTACGAATCCAATGTTCAAATCGATCAACTAGTACGTAGATTTTGGGAGGTTGAAAGTTGCTGTGAATCTGTCGCCACATACTCCAAGGAAGAGCTTGACTGCGAGGCGCATTTTAAGGCCAATTATTTGCGTTTGTCTACAGGGAACTATTCGGTCCGGCTACCAGCAAAAGTTAGTATTGATCTCTTGGGCGACTCTTATCAACAAGCGTTTCGTCGTTTTCTTAATCTAGAGCGAAAATTGGACCGCCACCCACAGCGGAAGGCCCAATATGCAGCATTCATACGGGAATATTTGAATCTAGGACATATGTCACTGGTTACTAAGAACAATCTGCGGTATTGCAAATACTTTCTGCCGCATCACTGTGTTTTGAAGGAAGAGAGCACAACTACAAAACTCCGCGTTGTATTCGATGGCTCTGCGGTTTCATCTTCTGGATACTCGTTGAACGACTTGCTTATGACAGGACCCACCATACAACCTAAGCTGTTCAACACATTGCTTCGGTTTAGAACCTTTCCAATCGCTTTGACGGGTGACATATGTAAGATGTATCGTTGTGTACGAGTCTCAGAGCCCGATAGTTATCTGCAGTGCATCTTGTGGCGTGACTCCCCACAGCAGCCGGTCAACGTCTTTAAACTTGACACAGTCACTTATGGTACAAGACCAGCTTCATTCCTCTCAATTCGTTCGATGCACCAGTTAGCCATTGATGAACAAACTGTCTACCCCATAGGCTCAAAAATATTAAAGTGCGATTTTTATGTCGATGATCTTATTACAGGCGGTGAGTCCATTCAAGAAGTCAAGGAAATTATGAGTCAAACTACAAAGCTGCTGGAAAAAGGAGGATTCAAGTTGAGAAAGTGGTGCTCCAGTAATCCTGAATTGTTGCAGACGATACCACCTGATGATCGAGAAACACTACTTAAGTTCGACGATGGAAGCGATATAACTAAAACACTCGGTTTAACTTGGGATCCTGCATCAGATTGCCTATTGTTCGCGTTCTCACCAATGCAGCCTTCATCAAAACATTGCAAGCGGTCCATTTTGTCAACTATTGCTCGTTTTTATGACCCACTCGGTCTCATCGGCCCTATTATTTCGAAGGCTAAAATCTTTCTTCAACAAATCTGGAAAGAAAGGCTTGACTGGGATGAAAGTTTGCCTTCATCACTACATTCATCGTGGCTTAGTTTGTGTGCAGATTTTGGCCGCATACCGCAAATAAAGTTTCCCCGTTTGTCAATCCAGCAGAATGGCGCCTATGAAATTCATGGTTTTAGTGACGCCAGCATCGAAGCATACGGAGCTTGTCTTTACGTCGTGTCAGTCAGTCAAGGAAGAAACCAGGCGCAACTGCTATGTTCAAAATCTCGTGTAGCGCCCTTAAAAACTCTTACGGTTCCAAGGCTGGAGTTGTGCGGTGCCTCCCTGTTGGCGCAACTCATGCATGAAATAGCTCAAATGAAACTTTTCTCGTGTCGATATTATTGTTGGTCTGATTCGGCGGTGGTGTTATCCTGGATCCGCGACGAACCTTCAAGATTTCAAATCTTTACAGCTAATCGCATAGCCACTATACAGGAGTTGACTGCGGGTATGGAATGGCGCTACGTGCCTACGAAGTTTAACCCAGCTGATATTTTATCCAGAGGTGCAACCTCTAACGACCTCATTAACTCATCTCTATGGCTGCATGGACCGGATTTTTTAGCTCAAGATAAAAACAATTGGCCAAACCCTTGCAGTCAAGTCAGTCAACTCCCAGAAATGCGCAAACGGGTGTTATTTGCGACATCTGAGTACGTTGACATAACACTCAGGTGTAAATTCATAAATTCATTTGAAAAATTACAGCATGTTTTTGGTTACATTTATAAGTTCCAAAATCGCTTGCGGCTTTCTGGACTGACTGTTGATTGCATACGCCGTGGCACAAAACTACTCCTGCGCACCATCCAAAGGCTTCACTTCAAAGAGGATCTCAAATGCCTTCAAGCCGGTCAAGGTGTGAAGGCATCTAGTTGCATTGCGTCGCTCTCACCATTCATCGATAGTTGTGGATTGCTTCGTGTGGGTGGACGACTGAAAAATTCAGCGCTCGACTTCGAGGCGCAGCATCCAGTCATACTGCCGAGGCGTCATCCTGTCACTCAAGCAATCATTATGCATTTTCATAGGCGCAATTTGCACGCGGGTCCTCGTTCCCTACTAGCATACATTCGGCTGCAGTATTGGCCTATTGGCGGACGAAAAACTGTTTCGAACGTTGTAAGCAAATGCACTCTATGCTTCCGAGCTAAACCGCACTTAGCGGAACATATTATGGCTGATCTTCCGGAAGATAGGGTAAACTCATCTTATGCATTTATGGTCACAGGCGTCGATTATTGTGGACCATTCCAATATAAAAACGAAATACGCAACAAGCAACCCATAAAATGTTACATTTGCATATTCATATGTTTTGCCACGAAAGCTGTGCACCTGGAGCTCGTAGCAGACTTATCAACGAAGGCATTCTTAAATGCACTAAAGCGGTTCATCCTAACGCGTTGTCGCCCCACTCGTATATGGTCGGACAACGCAACCAACTTTGTTGGCGCTAAGAATGAGATGGCAGAACTAAAACGTTTATTCCTGAGCGAGAAACATGTGCAAGCAGTTCATGAATTTTGTCTAGCCAATACCATAGATTGGCATTTCATTCCACCTCGCTCTCCACACTTTGGTGGGCTTTGGGAAGCGGCCGTTAAAACTGCGAAATATCATTTTCATCGCTCGGTGGGCTCGTCATTATTAAACTTCGATGAACTGCGCACACTTATTTGCCACATAGCGGCAATTATTAACTCAAGACCTTTGTTTCCACTTTCAGAGAATCCGGCTGATTTAGACGTTCTAACTCCAGCTCACTTCATTGGCACTGCTCCTATCTCCACTTATGTTGAACCAGATGTCACGAAGATTAACTTTAATCGTTTGGATCAATGGCAGCGCGTATCATACTACCAGCAGATATTTTGGGCACGTTGGCGTGAGGAGTACTTAACTACCTTGCAGCAGCGCTCAAAGTGGCGCATACAGAATTTCGAACTCTGCGTCAACGACATAGTTTTAGTAAAGGACGAAAATCTGCCTCCTCTCAAGTGGCCCCTAGCAAGAGTCACCGAACTAATATATGGATCAGATCGTGTGGCACGTGTCGCTGTACTAAAAACTGCAAATGGAGTCATCCGAAGAGCCATCCGAAAGCTATGCCCATTGCCAAGACAGGATGAGGTTGAAAGCCCGAGTCTTCCAACGGGGGGAGGATGTTTGGCTATGCAGAAAGCAGCGCAGTCAGCGCAACCAACATAAACGATGCACTTGCCCTCTCTCATGCACTCTAACACCTGTATGTACATATATACAAACTTTTGTAAATTGCTCTGCGCAGCAATCAAAGCAAGTATATATCTACGCCCAACTGCAGGGCAAAGTCAGTCGCAATTGGATCGTATACCACGTCGCGCAGATTAATTCGAGGCGCCGTGCCGTAATTTTCTATTTACCTTAACTTCGAATATATATATATACATGTGTATATAAAATAAATTGTATTTTTTCGGAATAGCGTGTTTTTCTTTTCGTTGAAAGAACAGTTAACGAAAATGCTCGTTGACTACCTTGGAGTATGTGGCGACAGATTCACAGCAACTTTCAACCTCCCAAAATCTACGTACTAGTTGATCGATTTGAACATTGGATTCGTAACCTATGTCAAGTGATGACTGTGCGGCCAATATCGCTCCCCTTTGCCGCTGCGATTCACCACCTGTTACAACCCATCCTAACCTAGTTTTCTGTAGGCACGGTAGACCGTGAGCTAACTTTATTTGCAACTGCGACCCTGAGTCGAGCAGTGCACGACATGGCACCCATGTACCTGCGCTGTTCTTAACATTGATGACAGCAGTGGCTAGAAGCACAACATCAGGACTGAGATTCTGAGCAGATGTGACAATTGACGTTGTTTGTGAGATTGCAGCCAAGGTGTGGTGTGCGACTGAAGTTGAAACAAGCTTAGAGGTGTTTGGAGGTGCTAATTGGGAGGATGCTTGCACTGAAGATGCAGGACCTTGTGACGACATTGGTGAAGAAGAGGACTCGATATGTAGCAGACTGTGGTGCTTGGATCCACACGTACGACATAGACCAGCATTGCACGTTCGAAGCTGATGGCCTTTTCTAAGGCAGTTTAAACACAAAGCAAGCCTTTTGACCTCCTTAAGACGGAGTTGTGGAGATAAATTTAAAAAACGGGTGCATGAATATACAGCATGGTCTGTGTTGTCGCAAAAAACACAGCCATTGGTTGAATTGTTTGTATTGTTAGTAGCAATAAATGATTTTCTACCATGGTTAATAGTTCTACTATTTTTTCCCACCTGTGAGCCACGAGTATACGCTGCCATGGAATGTTCTACATTCTCCAGTCTTTGACAACGCTTCTCCAGGAAACTTGTAAACTGCTCCCATGAGGGTATGAGATCTAACGGCGCAGCTTCCTCCCAATTTGCCTGCGTGATACTGTCGACTTTTTGCAGAAGAGTGTGTACGATTATCGTCGATGTCGTCACAAGGTCCTGCATCTTCAAGGCAAGCATCCTCCCAATTAGCACCTCCAAACACCTCTAAGCTTGTTTCAACTTCAGTCGCACACCACACCTTGGCTGCAATCTCACAAACAACGTCAATTGTCACATCTGCTCAGAATCTCAGTCCTGATGTTGTGCTTCTAGCCACTGCTGTCATCAATGTTAAGAACAGCGCAGGTACATGGGTGCCATGTCGTGCACTGCTCGACTCAGGGTCGCAGTTGCATATTATAACGTCTCGTCTTGCTCATCAACTGCAGTTGCGAAAAACCAAGTCATCCACCTACGTATCAGGTCTTGGTAATGCAAACTTCGCCTCTGATGGTTTGACTGTCAATATTACTATTCAGTCTCAAAACTCGGAGTACTCTACCTGCATTACAGCGTTGGTTGCTCCTAACATAACGGACAATCAACCCTCTTTTACTTTGGATATTTCTCATTGGAAAATACCGTCGAACATTTGTTTAGCAGATCGAGGTTTTTTCAAGTCGCAACGAATAGACATGCTTATTGGAGCCAGCCTCTTCTATGATCTCTTATGCATTGGACAAATAAAGTTAGCTCACGGTCTACCGTGCCTACAGAAAACTAGGTTAGGATGGGTTGTAACAGGTGGTGAATCGCAGCGGCAAAGGGGAGCGATATTGGCCGCACAGTCATCACTTGACATAGGTTACGAATCCAATGTTCAAATCGATCAACTAGTACGTAGATTTTGGGAGGTTGAAAGTTGCTGTGAATCTGTCGCCACATACTCCAAAGAAGAGCTTGACTGCGAGGCGCATTTTAAGGCCAATTATTTGCGTTTGTCTACAGGGAACTATTCGGTCCGGCTACCAGCAAAAGTTAATATTGATCTCTTGGGCGGCTCTTATCAACAAGCGTTTCGTCGTTTTCTTAATCTAGAGCGAAAATTGGACCGCCACCCACAGCGGAAGGCCCAATATGCAGCATTCATACGGGAATATTTGAATCTAGGACATATGTCACTGGTTACTAAGAACAATCTGCGGTATTGCAAATACTTTCTGCCGCATCACTGTGTTTTGAAGGAAGAGAGCACAACTACAAAACTCCGCGTTGTATTCGATGGATCTGCGGTTTCATCTTCTGGATACTCGTTGAACGACTTGCTTATGACAGGACCCACCATACAACCTAAGCTGTTCAACACATTGCTTCGGTTTAGAACCTTTCCAATCGCTTTGACGGGTGACATATGTAAGATGTATCGTTGTGTACGAGTCTCAGAGCCCGATAGTTATCTGCAGTGCATCTTGTGGCGTGACTCCCCACAGCAGCCGGTCAACGTCTTTAAACTTGACACAGCCACTTATGGTACAAGACCAGCTTCATTCCTCTCAATTCGTTCGATGCACCAGTTAGCCATTGATGAACAAACTGTCTACCCCATAGGCTCAAAAATGTTAAAGCGCGATTTTTATGTCGATGATCTTATTACAGGCGGTGAGTCCATTCAAGAAGTCAAGGAAATTATGAGTCAAACTACAAAGCTGCTGGAAAAAGGAGGATTCAAGTTGAGAAAGTGGTGCTCCAGTAATCCTGAATTGTTGCAGACGATACCACCTGATGATCGAGAAACTCTACTTAAGTTCGACGATGGAAGCGATATAGCTAAAACACTCGGTTTAACTTGGGATCCTGCATCAGATTGCCTATTGTTCGCGTTCTCACCAATGCAGCCTTCATCAAAACATTGCAAGCGGTCCATTTTGTCAACTATTGCTCGTTTTTATGACCCACTCGGTCTCATCGGCCCTATTATTTCGAAGGCTAAAATCTTTCTTCAACAAATCTGGAAAGAAAGGCTTGACTGGGATGAAAGTTTGCCTTCATCACTACATTCATCGTGGCTTAGTTTGTGTGCAGATTTTGGCCGCATACCGCAAATAAAGTTTCCCCGTTTGTCAATACAGCAGAATGGCGCCTATGAAATTCATGGTTTTAGTGACGCCAGCATCGAAGCATACGGAGCTTGTCTTTACGTCGTGTCAGTCAGTCAAGGAAGAAACCAGGCGCAACTGCTATGTTCAAAATCTCGTGTAGCGCCCTTAAAAACTCTTACGGTTCCAAGGCTGGAGTTGTGCGGTGCCTCCCTGTTGGCGCAACTCATGCATGAAATAGCTCAAATACAACTTTTCTCGTGTCGATATTATTGTTGGTCTGATTCGGCGGTAGTGTTATCCTGGATCCGCGACGAACCTTCAAGATTTCAAATCTTTACAGCTAATCGCATAGCCACTATACAGGAGTTGACTGCGGGTATGGAATGGCGCTACGTGCCTACGAAGTTTAACCCAGCTGATATTTTATCCAGAGGTGCAACCTCTAACGACCTCATTAACTCATCTCTATGGCTGCATGGACCGGATTTTTTAGCTCAAGATAAAAACAATTGGCCAAACCCTTGCAGTCAAGTCAGTCAACTCCCAGAAATGCGCAAAAGGGTGTTATTTGCGACATCTGAGTACGTTGACATAACACTCAGGTGTAAATTCATAAATTCTTTTGAAAAATTACAGCATGTTTTTGGTTACATTTATAAGTTCCAAAATCGCTTGCGGCTTTCTGGACTGACTGTTGATTGCATACGGCGTGGCACAAAACTACTCCTGCGCACCATCCAAAGGCTTCACTTCAAAGAGGATCTCAAATGCCTTCAAGCCGGTCAAGGTGTGAAGGCATCTAGTTGCATTGCGTCGCTCTCACCATTCATCGATAGTTGTGGATTGCTTCGTGTGGGTGGACGACTGAAAAATTCAGCGCTCGACTTCGAGGCGCAGCATCCAGTCATACTGCCGAGGCGTCATCCTGTCACTCAAGCAATCATTATGCATTTTCATAGGCGCAATTTGCACGCGGGTCCTCGTTCCCTACTAGCATACATTCGGCTGCAGTATTGGCCTATTGGCGGACGAAAAACTGTTTCGAACGTTGTAAGCAAATGCACTCTATGCTTCCGAGCTAAACCGCACTTAGCGGAACATATTATGGCTGACCTTCCGGAAGATAGGGTAAACTCATCTTATGCATTTATGGTCACAGGCGTCGATTATTGTGGACCATTCCATTATAAAAACGAAATACGCAACAAGCAACCCATAAAATGTTACATTTGCATATTCATATGCTTTGCCACGAAAGCTGTGCACCTGGAGCTCGTAGCAGACTTATCAACGAAGGCATTCTTAAATGCACTAAAGCGGTTCATCCTAACGCGTTGTCGCCCCACTCGTATATGGTCGGACAACGCAACCAACTTTGTCGGCGCTAAGAATGAGATGGCAGAATTAAAACGTTTATTCCTGAGCGATAATCATGTGCAAGCAGTTCATGAATTTTGTCTAGCTAATACCATAGAATGGCATTTCATTCCACCTCGCTCTCCACACTTTGGTGGGCTTTGGGAAGCGGCCGTTAAAACTGTGAAATATCATTTTCATCGCTCGGTGGGCTCGTCATTATTAAACTTCGATGAACTGCGCACACTTATTTGCCACATAGCGGCAATTATTAACTCAAGACCTTTGTTTCCACTTTCAGACAATCCGGCTTATTTAGACGTTCTAACTCCAGCTCACTTCATTGGCACTGCTCCTATCTCTACTTATGTTGAACCAGATGTCACGAAGATTAACTTTAATCGTTTGGATCAATGGCAGCGCGTATCATACTACCAACAGATATTTTGGACACGTTGGCGTGAGGAGTACTTAACTACCTTGCAGCAGCGCTCAAAGTGGCGCACACAGAATTTCGAACTCTGCGTCAACGACATAGTTTTAGTAAAGGACGAAAATCTGCCTCCTCTCAAGTGGCCCCTAGCAAGAGTCACCGAACTAATATATGGATCAGATCGTGTGGCACGTGTCGCTGTACTAAAAACTGCAAATGGAGTCATCCGAAGAGCCATCCGAAAGCTATGCCCATTGCCAAGACAGGATGAGGTTGAAAGCCCGAGTCTTCCAACGGGGGGAGGATGTTTGGTTATGCAGAAAGCAGCGCAGTCAGCGCAACCAACATAAACGATGCACTTGCCCTCTCTCATGCACTCTAACACCTGTATGTACATATATACAAACTTTTGTAAATTGCTCTGCGCAGCAATCAAAGCAAGTATATATCTACGCCCAACTGCAGGGCAAAGTCAGTCGCAATTGGATCGTTTACCACGTCGCGCAGATTAATTCGAGGCGCCGTGCCGTAATTTTCTATTTACCTTAACTTCGAATATATGTATATACATGTGTATATAAAATAAATTGTATTTTTTCGGAATAGCGTGTTTTTCTTTTCGTTGAAAGAACAGTTAACGAAAATGCTCGTTGACTACACATTTGTGTATTGAATTGTTGCAGACGATACCACCTGATGATCGAGAAACACTACTTAAGTTCGACGATGGAAGCGATATAACTAAAACACTCGGTTTAACTTGGGATCCTCCATCAGATTGCCTATTGTTCGCGTTCTCACCAATGCAGCCTTCATCAAAACATTGCAAGCGGTCCATTTTGTCAACTATTGCTCGTTTTTATGACCCACTCGGTCTCATCGGCCCTATTATTTCGAAGGCTAAAATCTTTCTTCAACAAATCTGGAAAGAAAGGCTTGACTGGGATGAAAGTTTGCCTTCATCACTACATTCATCTTGGCTTAGTTTGTGTGCAGATTTTGGCCGCATACCGCAAATAAAGTTTCCCCGTTTGTCAATCCAGCAGAATGGCGCCTATGAAATTCATGGTTTTAGTGACGCCAGCATCGAAGCATACGGAGCTTGTCTTTACGTCGTGTCAGTCAGTCAAGGAAGAAACCAGGCGCAACTGCTATGTTCAAAATCTCGTGTAGCGCCCTTAAAAACTCTTACGGTTCCAAGGCTGGAGTTGTGCGGTGCCTCCCTGTTGGCGCAACTCATGCATGAAATAGCTCAAATACAACTTTTCTCGTGTCGATATTATTGTTGGTCTGATTCGGCGGTGGTGTTATCCTGGATCCGCGACGAATCTTCAAGATTTCAAATCTTTACAGCTAATCGCATAGCCACTATACAGGAGTTGACTGCGGGTATGGAATGGCGCTACGTGCCTACGAAGTTTAACCCAGCTGATATTTTATCCAGAGGGGCAACCTCTAACGACCTCATTAACTCATCTCTATGGCTGCATGGACCGGATTTTTTAGCTCAAGATAAAAACAATTGGCCAAACCCTTGCAGTCAAGTCAGTCAACTCCCAGAAATGCGCAAAAGGGTGTTATTTGCGACATCTAAGTACGTTGACATAACACTCAGGTGTAAATTCATAAATTCATTTGAAAAATTACAGCATGTTTTTGGTTACATTTATAAGTTCCAAAATCGCTTGCGGCTTTCTGGACTGACTGTTGATTGCATACGCCGTGGCACAAAACTACTCCTGCGCACCATCCAAAGGCTTCACTTCAAAGAGGATCTCAAATGCCTTCAAGCCGGTCAAGGTGTGAAGGCATCTAGTTGCATTGCGTCGCTCTCACCATTCATCGATAGTTGTGGATTGCTTCGTGTGGGTGGACGACTGAAAAATTCAGCGCTCGACTTCGAGGCGCAGCATCCAGTCATACTGCCGAGGCGTCATCCTGTCACTCAGGCAATCATTATGCATTTTCATAGGCGCAATTTGCACGCGGGTCCTCGTTCCCTACTAGCATACATTCGGCTGCAGTATTGGCCTATTGGCGGACGAAAAACTGTTTCGAACGTTGTAAGCAAATGCACTCTATGCTTCCGAGCTAAACCGCACTTAGCGGAACATATTATGGCTGATCTTCCGGAAGATAGGGTAAACTCATCTTATGCATTTATGGTCACAGGCGTCGATTATTGTGGACCATTCCATTATAAAAACGAAATACGCAACAAGCAACCCATAAAATGTTACATTTGCATATTCATATGCTTTGCCACGAAAGCTGTGCACCTGGAGCTCGTAGCAGACTTATCAACGAAGGCATTCTTAAATGCACTAAAGCGGTTCATCCTAACGCGTTGTCGCCCCACTCGTATATGGTCGGACAACGCAACCAACTTTGTCGGCGCTAAGAATGAGATGGCAGAATTAAAACGTTTATTCCTGAGCGATAATCATGTGCAAGCAGTTCATGAATTTTGTCTAGCTAATACCATAGAATGGCATTTCATTCCACCTCGCTCTCCACACTTTGGTGGGCTTTGGGAAGCGGCCGTTAAAACTGCGAAACATCATTTTCATCGCTCGGTGGGCTCGTCATTATTAAACTTCGATGAACTGCGCACACTTATTTGCCACATAGCGGCAATTATTAACTCAAGACCTTTGTTTCCACTTTCAGACAATCCGGCTGATTTAGACGTTCTAACTCCAGCTCACTTCATTGGCACTGCTCCTATCTCTACTTACGTTGAACCAGATGTCACGAAGATTAACTTTAATCGTTTGGATCAATGGCAGCGCGTATCATACTACCAGCAGATATTTTGGGCACGTTGGCATGAGGAGTACTTAACTACCTTGCAGCAGCGCTCAAAGTGGCGCACACAGAATTTCGAACTCTGCGTCAACGACATAGTTTTAGTAAAGGACGAAAATCTGCCTCCTCTCAAGTGGCCCCTAGCAAGAGTCACCGAACTAATATATGGATCAGATCGTGTGGCACGTGTCGCTGTACTAAAAACTGCAAATGGAGTCATACGAAGAGCCATCCGAAAGCTATGCCCATTGCCAAGACAGGATGAGGTTGAAAGCCCGGGTCTTCCAACGGGGGGAGGATGTTTGGTTATGCAGAAAGCAGCGCAGTCAGCGCAACCAACATAAACGATGCACTTGCCCTCTCTCATGCACTCTAACACCTGTATGTACATATATACAAACTTTTGTAAATTGCTCTGCGCAGCAATCAAAGCAAGTATATATCTACGCCCAACTGCAGGGCAAAGTCAGTCGCAATTGGATCGTATACCACGTCGCGCAGATTAATTCGAGGCGCCGTGCCGTAATTTTCCATTTACCTTAACTTCGAATATATGTATATACATGTGTATATAAAATAAATTGTATTTTTTCGGAATAGCGTGTTTTTCTTTTCGTTGAAAGAACAGTTAACGAAAATGCTCGTTGACTACACATTTTGGTGTGTGTAGTCATCGAAGTCGCAAAATGTGTAGTCAACGAGCATTTTCGTTAACTGTTCTTTCAACGAAAAGAAAAACACGCTATTCCGAAAAAATACAATTTATTTTATATACACATGTATATATATATATTCGAAGTTAAGGTAAATAGAAAATTACGGCACGGCGCCTCGAATTAATCTGCGCGACGTGGTATACGATCCAATTGCGACAAGAGATCAATATTAACTTTTGCTGGTAGCCGGACCGAATAGTTCCCTGTAGACAAACGCAAATAATTGGCCTTAAAATGCGCCTCGCAGTCAAGCTCTTCCTTGGAGTATGTGGCGACAGATTCACAGCAACTTTCAACCTCCCAAAATCTACGTACTAGTTGATCGATTTGAACATTGGATTCGTAACCTATGTCAAGTGATGACTGTGCGGCCAATATCGCTCCCCTTTGCCGCTGCGATTCACCACCTGTTACAACCCATCCTAACCTAGTTTTCTGTAGGCACGGTAGACCGTGAGCTAACTTTATTTGTCCAATGCATAAGAGATCATAGAAGAGGCTGGCTCCAATAAGCATGTCTATTCGTTGCGACTTGAAAAATCCTCGATCTGCTAAACAAATGTTCGACGGTATTTTCCAATGAGAAATATCCAAAGTAAAAGAGGGTTGATTGTCCGTTATGTTAGGAGCAACCAACACTGTAATGCAGGTAGAGTACTTCGAGTTTTGAGACTGAATAGTAATATTGACAGTCAAACCATCAGAGGCGAAGTTTGCATTACCAAGACCCGATACGTAGGTGGATGACTTGGTTTTTCGCAACTGCAGTTGATGAGCAAGACGAGACGTTATAATATGCAACTGCGACCCTGAGTCGAGCAGTGCACGACATGGCACCCATGTACCTGCGCTGTTCTTAACATTGATGACAGCAGTGGCTAGAAGCACAACATCATGACTGAGATTCTGAGCAGATGTGACAATTGATGTTGTTTGTGAGATTGCAGCCAAGGTGTGGTGTGCGACTGAAGTTGAAACAAGCTTAGAGGTGTTTGGAGGTGCTAATTGGGAGGATGCTTGCACTGAAGATGCAGGACCTTGTGACGACATTGGTGAAGAAGAGGAGTCGATATGTAGCAGACTGTGGTGCTTGGATCCACACGTACGACATAGACCAGCATTGCACGTTCGAAGCTGATGGCCTTTTCTATGGCAGTTTAAACACAAAGCAAGCCTTTTGACCTCCTTAAGACGGAGTTGTGGAGATAAATTTAAAAAACGGGTGCATGAATATACAGCATGGTCTGTGTTGTCGCAAAAAACACAGCCATTGGTTGAATTGTTTGTATTGTTAGTAGCAATAAATGATTTTCTACCATGGTTAATAGTTCTACTATTTTTTCCCACCTGTGAGCCACGAGTATACGCTGCCATGGAATGTTCTACATTCTCCAGCCTTTGACAACGCTTCTCCAGGAAATTTGTAAACTGCTCCCATGAGGGTATGAGATCTAACGGCGCAGCTTCCTCCCAATTTGCCTGCGTGATACTGTCGACTTTTTGCAGAAGAGTGTGTACGATTATACACCCCGCTATTTGCTCCGAATTCCCCATGGTGCGTAGAGCGCGCAGGTTTGCATTTACCTTGTCGGATAATTCACGAAGCTTCACCGCTGAAGAAGTGTCCACCTTTTTGATGCCCATAATCTCAGTGATGTGTGCCTGAAAAATAAGACGCTTATTGTTAAATCTTTTGTTAAGCAAATCTAGAGCCACAGAGTAGTTGTTGCCACTCATCTCCAACGAACGAATTGCATCCAGAGCTGGACCCTTCAGATATGAACGTAGGTGCTGCAACTTCTCGACATCCGTGAGGTCCGGATCCTTGTCTATAACGGTTGAAAACAAGGAAAAGAAATCTGTGTATTCCGTATATCCTCCACTGAATATAGGCAGTCTGAGCTCAGGCAAACGTGGTCGACTTTGCAAAACAACTGTTTGCCCTTCCAAAACCGGATCGTGCCGCATGGTTGAGCAGGATGGCATTTGAGATTGACGTTTATGAATTTCACGCCGTATACGACACCGAAGTAAAAGGAGTAGCTCTTCAAAATTTGAACGCAGTGCTCCGCCGATTTCGTCAAAATTGAGCTCCTCTAAGCTGTCATGAGCCAAGTTAAACGTGCTGGAAATATGTTCGAGGCACTCCAACCGTACCTTTAAATCTACTTCGGTGAATGGATTAATTTTTTCACCTTCGATTGCCCGTTCAATCGATTGCGCTTGTGCATAAATTGATTGCGCCTTACGTTTGTAAAAAATCACCATATCCTCAGGTGACAACCGAGAAGCTTCGTTTGTTGCCATCATACAAAATATTAAAAATGTATTAACGAACAATAATATATATATATATATTAAAATTGTATGCACGGGTTGAAGTTAGCAGTTTATACCGTTTGAAGTTAGCGGTATGAGCAGGTTGAAGTTAGCGGGATATACCGTTTGAAGTTAGCGGTATGAGCAGGTTGAAGTTAGCGGGATATACCGTTGGAAGATAAAACTACCGGAATACCGTATGAAGTTAGTGTTTTTATTGTTTTTTTTAAGTTCGTACATATGCTACTTTAGTTATGTACGTGTGCTTCTGTACTTCACTTCAACTGTATTTTGTCTTATTTATTTCAACTGCTTTTTGTTTTATTTGTTTCAACTGTATTTTGTTTTATTTGTTTCAACTATATTTTATGTATTTATGGGTTGCTTGTTGCGTATTTCGTTTTTATAATGACCATAAATGCATAAGATGAGTTTACCCTATCTTCCGGAAGATCAGCCATAATATGTTCCGCTAAGTGCGGTTTAGCTCGGAAGCATAGAGTGCATTTGCTTACAACGTTCGAAACAGTTTTTCGTCCGCCAATAGGCCAATACTGCAGCCGAATGTATGCTAGTAGGGAACGAGGACCCGCGTGCAAATTGCGCCTATGAAAATGCATAATGATTGCCTGAGTGACAGGATGACGTCTCGGCAGTATGACTGGATGCTGCGCCTCGAAGTCGAGCGCTGAATTTTTCAGTCGTCCACCCACACGAAGCAATCCACAACTATCGATGAATGGTGAGAGCGACGCAATGCAACTAGATGCCTTCACACCTTGACCGGCTTGAAGGCATTTGAGATCCTCTTTGAAGTGAAGCCTTTGGATGGTGCGCAGGAGTAGTTTTGTGCCACGGCGTATGCAATCAACAGTCAGTCCAGAAAGCCGCAAGCGATTTTGGAACTTATAAATGTAACCAAAAACATGCTGTAATTTTTCAAATGAATTTATGAATTTACACCTGAGTGTTATGTCAACGTACTTAGATGTCGCAAATAACACCCTTTTGCGCATTTCTGGGAGTTGACTGACTTGACTGCAAGGGTTTGGCCAATTGTTTTTATCTTGAGCTAAAAAATCCGGTCCATGCAGCCATAGAGATGAGTTAATGAGGTCGTTAGAGGTTGCACCTCTGGATAAAATATCAGCTGGGTTAAACTTCGTAGGCACGTAGCGCCATTCCATACCCGCAGTCAACTCCTGTATAGTGGCTATGCGATTAGCTGTAAAGATTTGAAATCTTGAAGGTTCGTCGCGGATCCAGGATAACACCACCGCCGAATCAGACCAACAATAATATCGACACGAGAAAAGTTTCATTTGAGCTATTTCATGCATGAGTTGCGCCAACAGGGAGGCACCGCACAACTCCAGCCTTGGAACCGTAAGAGTTTTTAAGGGCGCTACACGAGATTTTGAACATAGCAGTTGCGCCTGGTTTCTTCCTTGACTGACTGACACGACGTAAAGACAAGCTCCGTATGCTTCGATGCTGGCGTCACTAAAACCATGAATTTCATAGGCGCCATTCTGCTGTATTGACAAACGGGGAAACTTTATTTGCGGTATGCAGCCAAAATCTGCACACAAACTAAGCCACGATGAATGTAGTGATGAAGGCAAACTTTCATCCCAGTCAAGCCTTTCTTTCCAGATTTGTTGAAGAAAGATTTTAGCCTTCGAAATAATAGGGCCGATGAGACCGAGTGGGTCATAAAAACGAGCAATAGTTGACAAAATGGACCGCTTGCAATGTTTTGATGAAGGCTGCATTGGTGAGAACGCGAACAATAGGCAATCTGATGCAGGATCCCAAGTTAAACCGAGTGTTTTAGTTATATCGCTTCCATCGTCGAACTTAAGTCGTGTTTCTCGATCATCAGGTGGTATCGTCTGCAACAATTCAGGATTACTGGAGCACCACTTTCTCAACTTGAATCCTCCTTTTTCCAGCAGCTTTGTAGTTTGACTCATAATTTCCTTGACTTCTTGAATGGACTCACCGCCTGTAATAAGATCATCGACATAAAAATCGCGCTTTAATATTTTTGAGCCTATGGGGTAGACAGTTTGTTCATCAATGGCTAACTGGTGCATCGAACGAATTGAGAGGAATGAAGCTGGTCTTGTACCATAAGTGACTGTGTCAAGTTTAAAGACGTTGACCGGCTGCTGTGGGGAGTCACGCCACAAGATGCACTGCAGATAACTATCGGGCGAACCATACAACCTAAGCTGTTCAACACATTGCTTCGGTTTAGAACCTTTCCAATCGCTTTGACGGGTGACATATGTAAGATGTATCGTTGTGTACGAGTCTCACAGCCCGATAGTTATCTGCAGTGCATCTTGTGGCGTGACTCCCCACAACAGCCGTTCAACGTCTTTAAACTTGACACAATCACTTATGGTACAAGACCAGCTTCATTCCTCTCAATTCGTTCGATGCACCAGTTAGCCATTGAGGAAACTTGTAAACTGCTCCCATGAGGGTATGAGATCTAACGGCGCAGCTTCCTCCCAATTTGCCTGCGTGATACTGTCGACTTTTTGCAGAAGAGTGTGTACGATTATACACCCCGCTATTTGCTCCGAATTCCCCATGGTGCGTAGGGCGCGCAGGTTTGCATTTACCTTGTCGGATAATTCACGAAGCTTCACCGCTGATGAAGTGTCCACCCTTTTGATGCCCATAATCTCAGTGATGTGTGCCTGAAAAATAAGACGCTTATTATTAAATCTTTTGTTAAGCAAGTCTAGAGCCACAGAGTAGTTGTTGCCACTCATCTCCAACGAACGAATTGCATCCAGAGCTGGACCCTTCAGATATGAACGTAGGTGCTGCAACTTCTCGACATCCGTGAGGTCCGGATCCTTGTCTATAACGGTTGAAAACAAGGAAAAGAAATCTGTGTATTCCGTATATCCTCCACTGAATATAGGCAGTCTGAGCTCAGGCAAACGTGGTCGACTTTGCAAAACAACTGTTTGCCCTTCCAAAACCGGATCGTGCCGCATGGTTGAGCAGGATGGCATTTGAGATTGACGTTTATGAATCTCACGCCGTATACGACACCGAAGTAAAAGGAGTAGCTCTTCAAAATTTGAACGCAGTGCTCCGCCGATTTCGTCAAAATTGAGCTCCTCTAAGCTGTCATGAGCCAAGTTAAACGTGCTGGAAATATGTTCGAGGCACTCCAACCGTACCTTTAAATCTACTTCGGTGAATGGATTAATTTTTTCACCTTCGATTGCCCGTTCAATCGATTGCGCTTGTGCATAAATTGATTGCGCCTTACGTTTGTAAAAAATCACCATATCCTCAGGTGACAACCGAGAAGCTTCGTTTGTTGCCATCATACAAAATATTAAAAATGTATTAACGAACAATAATATATATATATATTAAAATTGTATGCACGGGTTGAAGTTAGCAGTTTATACCGTTTGAAGTTAGCGGTATGAGCAGGTTGAAGTTAGCGGGATATACCGTTTGAAGTTAGCGGTATGAGCAGGTTGAAGTTAGCGGGATATACCGTTGGAAGATAAAACTACCGGAATACCGTATGAAGTTAGTGTTTTTATTGTTTTTTTTTTAAGTTCGTACATATGCTACTTTAGTTATGTACGTGTGCTTCTGTACTTCACTTCAACTGTATTTTGTCTTATTTATTTCAACTGCTTTTTGTTTTATTTGTTTCAACTGTACTTTGTTTTATTTGTTTCAACTGTATTTTGTTTTATTTATTTCAACTATTTTTATTTTATTTATTTCAACAATTTTTTATTTTATTTATTTCAACAATTTTTTATTTTATTTATTTCAACAATTTTTTATTTTATTTACCAACTATTTTTTGTTTTATTTATTTCAATAGATATATTCCACGAGAATTTAAATAGGATTATATTAATCGCGATCACGTCGGGGTCACCAAAACGATGGTGTGACTCCCCACAGCAGCCGGTCAACGTCTTTAAACTTGACACAGCCACTTATGGTACAAGACCAGCTTCATTCCTCTCAATTCGTTCGATGCACCAGTTAGCCATTGATGAACAAACTGTCTACCCCATAGGCTCAAAAATATTAAAGCGCGATTTTTATGTCGATGATCTTATTACAGGCGGTGAGTCCATTCAAGAAGTCAAGGAAATTATGAGTCAAACTACAAAGCTGCTGGAAAAAGGAGGATTCAAGTTGAGAAAGTGGTGCTCCAGTAATCCTGAATTGTTGCAGACGATACCACCTGATGATCGAGAAACTCTACTTAAGTTCGACGATGGAAGCGATATAGCTAAAACACTCGGTTTAACTTGGGATCCTGCATCAGATTGCCTATTGTTCGCGTTCTCACCAATGCAGCCTTCATCAAAACATTGCAAGCGGTCCATTTTGTCAACTATTGCTCGTTTTTATGACCCACTCGGTCTCATCGGCCCTATTATTTCGAAGGCTAAAATCTTTCTTCAACAAATCTGGAAAGAAAGGCTTGACTGGGATGAAAGTTTGCCTTCATCACTACATTCATCGTGGCTTAGTTTGTGTGCAGATTTTGGCTGCATACCGCAAATAAAGTTTCCCCGTTTGTCAATACAGCAGAATGGCGCCTATGAAATTCATGGTTTTAGTGACGCCAGCATCGAAGCATACGGAGCTTGTCTTTACGTCGTGTCAGTCAGTCAAGGAAGAAACCAGGCGCAACTGCTATGTTCAAAATCTCGTGTAGCGCCCTTAAAAACTCTTACGGTTCCAAGGCTGGAGTTGTGCGGTGCCTCCCTGTTGGCGCAACTCATGCATGAAATAGCTCAAATGAAACTTTTCTCGTGTCGATATTATTGTTGGTCTGATTCGGCGGTGGTGTTATCCTGGATCCGCGACGAACCTTCAAGATTTCAAATCTTTACAGCTAATCGCATAGCCACTATACAGGAGTTGACTGCGGGTATGGAATGGCGCTACGTGCCTACGAAGTTTAACCCAGCTGATATTTTATCCAGAGGTGCAACCTCTAACGACCTCATTAACTCATCTCTATGGCTGCATGGACCGGATTTTTTAGCTCAAGATAAAAACAATTGGCCAAACCCTTGCAGTCAAGTCAGTCAACTCCCAGAAATGCGCAAAAGGGTGTTATTTGCGACATCTGAGTACGTTGACATAACACTCAGGTGTAAATTCATAAATTCTTTTGAAAAATTACAGCATGTTTTTGGTTACATTTATAAGTTCCAAAATCGCTTGCGGCTTTCTGGACTGACTGTTGATTGCATACGCCGAGGCACAAAACTACTCCTGCGCACTATCCAAAGGCTTCACTTCAAAGAGGATCTCAAATGCCTTCAAGCCGGTCAAGGAGTGAAGGCATCTAGTTGCATTGCGTCGCTCTCACCATTCATCGATAGTTGTGGATTGCTTCGTGTGGGTGGACGACTGAAAAATTCAGCGCTCGACTTCGAGGCGCAGCATCCAGTCATACTGCCGAGGCGTCATCCTGTCACTCAGGCAATCATTATGCATTTTCATAGGCGCAATTTGCACGCGGGTCCTCGTTCCCTACTAGCATACATTCGGCTGCAGTATTGGCCTATTGGCGGACGAAAAACTGTTTCGAACGTTGTAAGCAAATGCACTCTATGCTTCCGAGCTAAACCGCACTTAGCGGAACATATTATGGCTGATCTTCCGGAAGATAGGGTAAACTCATCTTATGCATTTATGGTCACAGGCGTCGATTATTGTGGACCATTCCATTATAAAAACGAAATACGCAACAAGCAACCCATAAAATGTTACATTTGCATATTCATATGCTTTGCCACGAAAGCTGTGCACCTGGAGCTCGTAGCAGACTTATCAACGAAGGCATTCTTAAATGCACTAAAGCGGTTCATCCTAACGCGTTGTCGCCCCACTCGTATATGGTCGGACAACGCAACCAACTTTGTCGGCGCTAAGAATGAGATGGCAGAATTAAAACGTTTATTCCTGAGCGATAATCATGTGCAAGCAGTTCATGAATTTTGTCTAGCTAATACCATAGAATGGCATTTCATTCCACCTCGCTCTCCACACTTTGGTGGGCTTTGGGAAGCGGCCGTTAAAACTGCGAAATATCATTTTCATCGCTCGGTGGGCTCGTCATTATTAAACTTCGATGAACTGCGCACACTTATTTGCCACATAGCGGCAATTATTAACTCAAGACCTTTGTTTCCACTTTCAGACAATCCGGCTGATTTAGACGTTCTAACTCCAGCTCACTTCATTGGCACTGCTCCTATCTCTACTTACGTTGAACCAGATGTCACGAATATTAACTTTAATCGTTTGGATCAATGGCAGCGCGTATCATACTACCAGCAGATATTTTGGGCACGTTGGCATGAGGAGTACTTAACTACCTTGCAGCAGCGCTCAAAGTGGCGCACACAGAATTTCGAACTCTGCGTCAACGACATAGTTTTAGTAAAGGACGAAAATCTGCCTCCTCTCAAGTGGCCCCTAGCAAGAGTCACCGAACTAATATATGGATCAGATCGTGTGGCACGTGTCGCTGTACTAAAGACTGCAAATGGAGTCATCCGAAGAGCCATCCGAAAGCTATGCCCATTGCCAAGACAGGATGAGGTTGAAAGCCAGAGTCTTCCAACGGGGGGAGGATGTTTGGTTATGCAGAAAGCAGCGCAGTCAGCGCAACCAACATAAACGATGCACTTGCCCTCTCTCATGCACTTTAACACCTGTATGTACATATATACAAACTTTTGTAAATTGCTCTGCGCAGCAATCAAAGCAAGTATATGTATATCTACGCCAAACTGCAGAGCAATGTCAGTCGCAATTGGATCGTATACCACGTCGCGCAAATTAATTCGAGGCGCCGTGCCGTAATTTTCTATTTACCTTAACTTCGAATATATATATATAAATGTGTATATAAAATAAATTGTATTTTTTCGGAATAGCGTGTTTTTCTTTTCGTTGAAAGAACAGTTAACGAAAATGCTCGTTGACTACACATTTTGATCCATATATCTAGCATACATTCGGCTGCAGTATTGGCCTATTGGCGGACGAAAAACTGTTTCGAACGTTGTAAGCAAATGCACTCTATGCTTCCGAGCTAAACCGCACTTAGCGGAACATATTATGGCTGATCTTCCGGAAGATAGGGTAAACTCATCTTATGCATTTATGGTCACAGGCGTCGATTATTGTGGACCATTCCATTATAAAAACGAAATACGCAACAAGCAACCCATAAAATGTTACATTTGCATATTCATATGTTTTGCCACGAAAGCTGTGCAGTTGGAGCTCGTAGCAGACTTATCAACGAAGGCATTCATAAATGCACTAAAGCGGTTCATCCTAACGCGTTGTCGCCCCACTCGTATATGGTCGGACAACGCAACCAACTTTGTTGGCGTTAAGAATGAGATGGCAGAATTAAAACGTTTATTCCTGAGCGAGACACATGTGCAAGCAGTTCATGAATTTTGTCTAGCCAATACCATAGATTGGCATTTCATTCCACCTCGCTCTCCACACTTTGGTGGGCTTTGAGAAGCGGCCGTTAAAACTGCGAAATATCATTTTCATCGCTCGGTGGGCTCGTCATTATTAAACTTCGATGAACTGCGCACACTTATTTGCCACATAGCGGCAATTATTAACTCAAGACCTTTGTTTCCACTTTCAGACAATCCGGCTTATTTAGACGTTCTAACTCCAGCTCACTTCATTGGCACTGCTCCTATCTCTACTTATGTTGAACCAGATGTCACGAAGATTAACTTTAATCGTTTGGATCAATGGCAGCGCGTATCATACTACCAGCAGATATTTTGGGCACGTTGGCGTGAGGAGTACTTAACTACCTTGCAGCAGCGCTCAAAGTGGCGCACACAGAATTTCGAACTCTGCGTCAACGACATAGTTTTAGTAAAGGACGAAAATCTGCCTCCTCTCAAGTGGCCCCTAGCAAGAGTCACCGAACTAATATATGGATCAGATCGTGTGGCACGTGTCGCTGTACTAAAGACTGCAAATGGAGTCATCCGAAGAGCCATCCGAAAGCTATGCCCATTGCCAAGACAGGATGAGGTTGAAAGCCAGAGTCTTCCAACGGGGGGAGGATGTTTGGTTATGCAGAAAGCAGCGCAGTCAGCGCAACCAACATAAACGATGCACTTGCCCTCTCTCATGCACTCTAACACCTGTATGTACATATATACAAACTTTTGTAAATTGCTCTGCGCAGCAATCAAAGCAAGTATATATCTACGCCCAACTGCAGGGCAAAGTCAGTCGCAATTGGATCGTATACCACGTCGCGCAGATTAATTCGAGGCACCGTGCCGTAATTTTCTATTTACCTTAACTTCGAATATATGTATATACATGTGTATATAAAATAAATTGTATTTTTTCGGACTAGCGTGTTTTTCTTTTCGTTGAAAGAACAGTTAACGAAAATGCTCGTTGACTACACATTTTTAATCGTACACACTCTTCTGCAAAAAGTCGACAGTATCACGCAGGCAAATTGGGAGGAAGCTGCGCCGTTAGATCTCATGCCCTCATGGGAGCAGTTTACAAATTTCCTGGAGAAGCGTTGTCAAAGGCTGGAGAATGTAGAACATTCCATGGCAGCGTATACTCGTGGCTCACAGGTGGGAAAAAATAGTAGAACTATTAACCATGGTAGAAAATCATTTATTGCTACTAACAATACAAACAATTCAACCAATGGCTGTGTTTTTTGCGACAACACAGACCATGCTGTATATTCATGCACCCGTTTTTTAAATTTATCTACACAACTCCGTCTTAAGGAGGTCAAAAGGCTTGCTTTGTGTTTAAACTGCCTCAGAAAAGGCCATCAGCTTCGAACGTGCAATGCTGGTCTATGTCGTACGTGTGGATCCAAGCACCATAGTCTGCTACATATCGACTCCTCTTCTTCACCAATGTCGTCACAAGGTCCTGCATCTTCAGTGCAAGCATCCTCCCAATTAGCACCTCCAAACACCTCTAAGCTTGTTTCAACTTCAGTCGCACACCACACCTTGGCTGCAATCTCACAAACAACGTCAATTGTCACATCTGCTCAGAATCTCAGTCCTGTGCTTCTAGCCACTGCTGTCATCAATGTTAAGAACAGCGCAGGTACATGGGTGCCATGTCGTGCACTGCTCGACTCAGGGTCGCAGTTGCATATTATAACGTCTCGTCTTGCTCATCAACTGCAGTTGCGAAAAACCAAGTCATCCACCTACGTATCGGGTCTTGGTAATGCAAACTTCGCCTCTGATGGTTTGACTGTCAATATTACTATTCAGTCTCAAAACTCGGAGTACTCTACCTGCATTACAGCGTTGGTTGCTCCTAACATAACGGACAATCAACCCTCTTTTACTTTGGATATTTCTCATTGGAAAATACCGTCGAACATTTGTTTAGCAGTTCGAGGTTTTTTCAAGTCGCAACGAATAGACATGCTTATTGGAGCCAGCCTCTTCTATGATCTCTTATGCATTGGACAAATAAAGTTAGCTCACGGTCTACCGTGCCTACAGAAAACTAGGTTAGGATGGGTTGTAACAGGTGGTGAATCGCAGCGGCAAAGGGGAGCGATATTGGCCGCACAGTCATCACTTGACATAGGTTACGAATCCAATGTTCAAATCGATCAACTAGTACGTAGATTTTGGGAGGTTGAAAGTTGCTGTGAATCTGTCGCCACATACTCCAAGGAAGAGCTTGACTGCGAGGCGCATTTTAAGGCCAATTATTTGCGTTTGTCTACAGGGAACTATTCGGTCCGGCTACCAGCAAAAGTTAATATTGATCTCTTGGGCGACTCTTATCAACAAGCGTTTCGTCGTTTTCTTAATCTAGAGCGAAAATTGGACCGCCACCCACAGCGGAAGGCCCAATATGCAGCATTCATACGGGAGTATTTGAATCTAGGACATATGCCACTGGTTACTAAGAACAATCTGCGGTATTGCAAATACTTTCTGCCGCATCACTGTGTTTTGAAGGAAGAGAGCACAACTACAAAACTCCGCGTTGTATTCGATGGCTCTGCGGTTTCATCTTCTGGATACTCGTTGAACGACTTGCTTATGACAGGACCCACCATACAACCTAAGCTGTTCAACACATTGCTTCGGTTTAGAACCTTTCCAATCGCTTTGACGGGTGACATATGTAAGATGTATCGTTGTGTACGAGTCTCAGAGCCCGATAGTTATCTGCAGTGCATCTTGTGGCGTGACTCCCCACAGCAGCCGGTCAACGTCTTTAAACTTGACACAGTCTCTTATGGTACAAGACCAGCTTCATTCCTCTCAATTCGTTCGATGCACCAGTTAGCCATTGATGAACAAACTGTCTACCCCATAGGCTCAAAAATATTAAAGCGCGATTTTTATGTCGATGATCTTATTACAGGCGGTGAGTCCATTCAAGAAGTCAAGGAAATTATGAGTCAAACTACAAAGCTGCTGGAAAAAGGAGGATTCAAGTTGAGAAAGTGGTGCTCCAGTAATCCTGAATTGTTGCAGACGATACCACCTGATGATCGAGAAACACGACTTAAGTTCGACGATGGAAGCGATATAACTAAAACACTCGGTTTAACTTGGGATCCTGCATCAGATTGCCTATTGTTCGCGTTCTCACCAATGCAGCCTTCATCAAAACATTGCAAGCGGTCCATTTTGTCAACTATTGCTCGTTTTTATGACCCACTCGGTCTCATCGGCCCTATTATTTCGAAGGCTAAAATCTTTCTTCAACAAATCTGGAAAGAAAGGCTTGACTGGGATGAAAGTTTGCCTTCATCACTACATTCATCGTGGCTTAGTTTGTGTGCAGATTTTGGCCGCATACCGCAAATAAAGTTTCCCCGTTTGTCAATACAGCAGAATGGCGCCTATGAAATTCATGGTTTTAGTGACGCCAGCATCGAAGCATACGGAGCTTGTCTTTACGTCGTGTCAGTCAGTCAAGGAAGAAACCAGGGGCAACTGCTATGTTCAAAATCTCGTGTAGCGCCCTTAAAAACTCTTACGGTTCCAAGGCTGGAGTTGTGCGGTGCCTCCCTGTTGGCGCAACTCATGCATGAAATAGCTCAAATGAAACTTTTCTTGTGTCGATATTATTGTTGGTCTGATTCGACGGTGGTGTTATCCTGGATCCGCGACGAACCTTCAAGATTTCAAATCTTTACAGCTAATCGCATAGCCACTATACAGGAGTTGACTGCGGGTATGGAATGGCGCTACGTGCCTACGAAGTTTAACCCAGCTGATATTTTATCCAGAGGTGCAACCTCTAACGACCTCATTAACTCATCTCTATGGCTGCATGGACCGGATTTTTTAGCTCAAGATAAAAACAATTGGCCAAACCCTTGCAGTCAAGTCAGTCAACTCCCAGAAATGCGCAAAAGGGTGTTATTTGCGACATCTGAGTACGTTGACATAACACTCAGGTGTAAATTCATAAATTCATTTGAAAAATTACAGCATGTTTTTGGTTACATTTATAAGTTCCAAAATCGCTTGCGGCTTTCTGGACTGACTGTTGATTGCATACGCCGAGGCACAAAACTACTCCTGCGCACTATCCAAAGGCTTCACTTCAAAGAGGATCTCAAATGCCTTCAAGCCGGTCAAGGTGTGAAGGCATCTAGTTGCATTGCGTCGCTCTCACCATTCATCGATAGTTGTGGATTGCTTCGTGTGGGTGGACGACTGAAAAATTCAGCGCTCGACTTCGAGGCGCAGCATCCAGTCATACTGCCGAGGCGTCATCCTGTCACTCAGGCAATCATTATGCATTTTCATAGGCGCAATTTGCACGCGGGTCCTCGTTCCCTACTAGCATACATTCGGCTGCAGTATTGGCCTATTGGCGGACGAAAAACTGTTTCGAACGTTGTAAGCAAATGCACTCTATGCTTCCGAGCTAAACCGCACTTAGCGGAACATATTATGGCTGATCTTCCGGAAGATAGGGTAAACTCATCTTATGCATTTATGGTCACAGGCGTCGATTATTGTGGACCATTCCATTATAAAAACGAAATACGCAACAAGCAACCCATAAAATGTTACATTTGCATATTCATATGCTTTGCCACGAAAGCTGTGCACCTGGAGCTCGTAGCAGACTTATCAACGAAGGCATTCTTAAATGCACTAAAGCGGTTCATCCTAACGCGTTGTCGCCCCACTCGTATATGGTCGGACAACGCAACCAACTTTGTCGGCGCTAAGAATGAGATGGCAGAATTAAAACGTTTATTCCTGAGCGATAATCATGTGCAAGCAGTTCATGAATTTTGTCTAGCTAATACCATAGAATGGCATTTCATTCCACCTCGCTCTCCACACTTTGGTGGGCTTTGGGAAGCGGCCGTTAAAACTGCGAAATATCATTTTCATCGCTCGGTGGGCTCGTCATTATTAAACTTCGATGAACTGCGCACACTTATTTGCCACATAGCGGCAATTATTAACTCAAGACCTTTGTTTCCACTTTCAGACAATCCGGCTGATTTAGACGTTCTAACTCCAGCTCACTTCATTGGCACTGCTCCTATCTCTACTTACGTTGAACCAGATGTCACGAATATTAACTTTAATCGTTTGGATCAATGGCAGCGCGTATCATACTACCAGCAGATATTTTGGGCACGTTGGCATGAGGAGTACTTAACTACCTTGCAGCAGCGCTCAAAGTGGCGCACACAGAATTTCGAACTCTGCGTCAACGACATAGTTTTAGTAAAGGACGAAAATCTGCCTCCTCTCAAGTGGCCCCTAGCAAGAGTCACCGAACTAATATATGGATCAGATCGTGTGGCACGTGTCGCTGTACTAAAGACTGCAAATGGAGTCATCCGAAGAGCCATCCGAAAGCTATGCCCATTGCCAAGACAGGATGAGGTTGAAAGCCAGAGTCTTCCAACGGGGGGAGGATGTTTGGTTATGCAGAAAGCAGCGCAGTCAGCGCAACCAACATAAACGATGCACTTGCCCTCTCTCATGCACTTTAACACCTGTATGTACATATATACAAACTTTTGTAAATTGCTCTGCGCAGCAATCAAAGCAAGTATATGTATATCTACGCCAAACTGCAGAGCAATGTCAGTCGCAATTGGATCGTATACCACGTCGCGCAAATTAATTCGAGGCGCCGTGCCGTAATTTTCTATTTACCTTAACTTCGAATATATATATATAAATGTGTATATAAAATAAATTGTATTTTTTCGGAATAGCGTGTTTTTCTTTTCGTTGAAAGAACAGTTAACGAAAATGCTCGTTGACTACACATTTTGATCCATATATCTAGCATACATTCGGCTGCAGTATTGGCCTATTGGCGGACGAAAAACTGTTTCGAACGTTGTAAGCAAATGCACTCTATGCTTCCGAGCTAAACCGCACTTAGCGGAACATATTATGGCTGATCTTCCGGAAGATAGGGTAAACTCATCTTATGCATTTATGGTCACAGGCGTCGATTATTGTGGACCATTCCATTATAAAAACGAAATACGCAACAAGCAACCCATAAAATGTTACATTTGCATATTCATATGCTTTGCCACGAAAGCTGTGCACCTGGAGCTCGTAGCAGACTTATCAACGAAGGCATTCTTAAATGCACTAAAGCGGTTCATCCTAACGCGTTGTCGCCCCACTCGTATATGGTCGGACAACGCAACCAACTTTGTCGGCGCTAAGAATGAGATGGCAGAATTAAAACGTTTATTCCTGAGCGATAATCATGTGCAAGCAGTTCATGAATTTTGTCTAGCTAATACCATAGAATGGCATTTCATTCCACCTCGCTCTCCACACTTTGGTGGGCTTTGGGAAGCGGCCGTTAAAACTGCGAAATATCATTTTCATCGCTCGGTGGGCTCGTCATTATTAAACTTCGATGAACTGCGCACACTTATTTGCCACATAGCGGCAATTATTAACTCAAGACCTTTGTTTCCACTTTCAGACAATCCGGCTGATTTAGACGTTCTAACTCCAGCTCACTTCATTGGCACTGCTCCTATCTCTACTTACGTTGAACCAGATGTCACGAAGATTAACTTTAATCGTTTGGATCAATGGCAGCGCGTATCATACTACCAGCAGATATTTTGGGCACGTTGGCATGAGGAGTACTTAACTACCTTGCAGCAGCGCTCAAAGTGGCGCACACAGAATTTCGAACTCTGCGTCAACGACATAGTTTTAGTAAAGGACGAAAATCTGCCTCCTCTCAAGTGGCCCCTAGCAAGAGTCACCGAACTAATATATGGATCAGATCGTGTGGCACGTGTCGCTGTACTAAAGACTGCAAATGGAGTCATCCGAAGAGCCATCCGAAAGCTATGCCCATTGCCAAGACAGGATGAGGTTGAAAGCCAGAGTCTTCCAACGGGGGGAGGATGTTTGGTTATGCAGAAAGCAGCGCAGTCAGCGCAACCAACATAAACGATGCACTTGCCCTCTCTCATGCACTTTAACACCTGTATGTACATATATACAAACTTTTGTAAATTGCTCTGCGCAGCAATCAAAGCAAGTATATATCTACGCCCAACTGCAGGGCAAAGTCAGTCGCAATTGGATCGTATACCACGTCGCGCAGATTAATTCGAGGCGCCGTGCCGTAATTTTCTATTTACCTTAACTTCGAATATATATATATACATGTGTATATAAAATAAATTGTATTTTTTCGGAATAGCGTGTTTTTCTTTTCGTTGAAAGAACAGTTAACGAAAATGCCCGTTGACTACACATTTTGGTGACCCCGACGTGATCGCGATTAATATAATCCTATTTAAATTCTCGTGGAATATATCTATTGAAATAAATAAAATAAAAAATTGTTGAAATAAATAAAATAAAAAATAGTTGAAATAAATAAAACAAAATACAGTTGAAGTGAAGTACAGAAGCACACGTACATAACTAAAGTAGCATATGTACGAACTTAAAAAAAAACAATAAAAACACTAACTTCAAACGGTATATCCCGCTAACTTCAACCTGCTCATACCGCTAACTTCAAACGGTATAAACTGCTAACTTTAACCCGTGCATACAATTTTAATATATATATATATATTATTGTTCGTTAATACATTTTTAATATTTTGTATGATGGCAACAAACGAAGCTTCTCGGTTGTCACCTGAGGATATGGTGATTTTTTACAAACGTAAGGCGCAATCAATTTATGCACAAGCACAATCGATTGAACGGGCAATCGAAGGCGAAAAAATTAATCCATTCACCGAAGTAGATTTAAAGGTACGGTTGGAGTGCCTCGAACATATTTCCAGCACGTTTAACTTGGCTCATGACAGCTTAGAGGAGCTCAATTTTGACGAAATCGGCGGAGCACTGCGTTCAAATTTTGAAGAGCTACTCCTTTTACTTCGGTGTCGTATACGGCGTGAGATTCATAAACGTCAATCTCAAATGCCATCCTGCTCAACCATGCGGCACGATCCGGTTTTGGAAGGGCAAACAGTTGTTTTGCAAAGTCGACCACGTTTGCCTGAGCTCAGACTGCCTACATTCAGTGGAGGACATACGGAATACACAGATTTCTTTTCCTTGTTTTCAACCGTTATAGACAAGGATCCGGACCTCACGGATGTCGAGAAGTTGCAGCACCTACGTTCATATCTGAAGGGTCCAGCTCTGGATGCAATTCGTTCGTTGGAGATGAGTGGCAACAACTACTCTGTGGCTCTAGATTTGCTTAACAAAAGATTTAACAATAAGCGTCTTATTTTTCAGGCACACATCACTGAGATTATGGGCATCAAAAAGGTGGACACTTCTTCAGCGGTGAAGCTTCGCGAATTATCCGACAAGGTAAATGCAAACCTGCGCGCTCTACGCACCATGGGGAATTCGGAGCAAATAGCGGGGTGTATAATCGTACACACTCTTCTGCAAAAAATCGACAGTATCACGCAGGCAAATTGGGAGGAAGCTGCGCCGTTAGATCTCATACCCTCATGGGAGGGATGCTGGCGTCACTAAAACCATGAATTTCATAGGCGCCATTCTGCTGGATTGACAAACGGGGAAACTTTATTTGCGGTATGCGGCCAAAATCTGCACACAAACTAAGCCACGATGAATGTAGTGATGAAGGCAAACTTTCATCCCAGTCAAGCCTTTCTTTCCAGATTTGTTGAAGAAAGATTTTAGCCTTTAATAGGGCCGATGAGACCGAGTGGGTCATAAAAACGAGCAATAGTTGACAAAATGGACCGCTTGCAATGTTTTGATGAAGGCTGCATTGGTGAGAACGCGAACAATAGGCAATCTGATGCAGGATCCCAAGTTAAACCGAGTGTTTTAGTTATATCGCTTCCATCGTCGAACTTAAGTCGTGTTTCTCGATCATCAGGTGGTATCGTCTGCAACAATTCAGGATTACTGGAGCACCACTTTCTCAACTTGAATCCTCCTTTTTCCAGCAGCTTTGTAGTTTGACTCATAATTTCCTTGACTTCTTGAATGGACTCACCGCCTGTAATAAGATCATCGACATAAAAATCGCGCTTTAATATTTTTGAGCCTATGGGGTAGACAGTTTGTTCATCAATGGCTAACTGGTGCATCGAACGAATTGAGCGGAATGAAGCTGGTCTTGTACCATAAGTGACTGTGTCAAGTTTAAAGACGTTGACCGGCTGCTGTGGGGAGTCACGCCACAAGATGCACTGCAGATAACTATCGGGCTCTGAGACTCGTACACAACGATACATCTTACATATGTCACCCGTCAAAGCGATTGGAAAGGTTCTAAACCGAAGCAATGTGTTGAACAGCTTAGGTTGTATGGTGGGTCCTGTCATAAGCAAGTCGTTCAACGAGTATCCAGAAGATGAAACCGCAGAGCCATCGAATACAACGCGGAGTTTTGTAGTTGTGCTCTCTTCCTTCAAAACACAGTGATGCGGCAGAAAGTATTTGCAATACCGCAGATTGTTCTTAGTAACCAGTGACATATGTCCTAGATTCAAATATTCCCGTATGAATGCTGCATATTGGGCCTTCCGCTGTGGGTGGCGGTCCAATTTTCGCTCTAGATTAAGAAAACGACGAAACGCTTGTTGATAAGAGCCGCCCAAGAGATCAATATTAACTTTTGCTGGTAGCCGGACCGAATAGTTCCCTGTAGACAAACGCAAATAATTGGCCTTAAAATGCGCCTCGCAGTCAAGCTCTTCTTTGGAGTATGTGGCGACAGATTCACAGCAACTTTCAACCTCCCAAAATCTACGTACTAGTTGATCGATTTGAACATTGGATTCGTAACCTATGTCAAGTGATGACTGTGCGGCCAATATCGCTCCCCTTTGCCGCTGCGATTCACCACCTGTTACAACCCATCTCGATTACTCGTGGATAACGTAGCTTTCGAATGGTGAAAGAATTTTTAAAATCGGTCCAGTAGTTTTTGAGCCTGTTCATTACAACCAAACAAACAAACAAAGTTTTCCTCTTTATAATATTAGTATAGATAAACTGAAAATCAGGAAAAAAGGAGATTGTTTTTAAATTTCAAACCAACGCATATGAATAACTAAGAAACAATCGTCTTTTTTCCTGATCATCCATGAATTTTTCGTTTCAATTTATATGTTTTATTAAGCATTGGAGCTTTTTTACCCAGTATCCATTAATATTTTTCAAAAAAAAAACTAAAAAAATTTTTTTTTCCACGAACACGTAATTTCATTTGGATTTCACATTAAATTCTCAAATTTCGTAAGAAATTATTCACTGTTCCAAAATCCACTCCAAACAAATTCACAAACAATTTTTACATGTTGCACTTACGTTTTTTCCTTATGGCATCCAAATCAGAAAGAAATATTGACACATTGTAACTCACACTGTCAATTTGACAGTTCAGTTCCGCCCCAAGCGTTAAAAAAGTAAGCGACATTATGGCTGGTTCAAAAGAACGCTGTACCCGTTGCCAGTGCTCCGAATTGCAACCAAACTTTACGAAACCCATTTTCAATACTTACTTAACAATGTGCGTAAGTCTGGTTAAATTCGGTGCAAAGCCACGGCGGGTCCACGTTTTGGCATATATTTCGAGACCCTAGTCATCAATAGGTGTGGAAATTACCCCGTATTAAAACACTTATCAACAGCTTTCATTTGATATCCATATTGTACAAACACATTCTAGGGTCCACGTTTTGGTCTCTATCTCGAGACCCCATTCACGGAGCGGCATGAAAAATACTCTGAGCTAAAGCATTCACCAACAGCTTCCATTTGATACCCATATTGTACATACACGTTCGAAGGTTACCCGGGTCCACGTTTTGACTTATATCTCGAGACCCTATCTACCAATAGGTATTCCAACTATACGGAAATCATCTTCAATACCTACTTAACAATGTGTGTAAGTTCGGTTTAATTCGGTGCAAAGACACGGCGGGTCCACGTTTTGGCATATATTTCGAGACCCTAGTCATCAATAGGTGTGGAAATTACCCCGTATTAAAACACTTATCAACAGCTTTCATTTGATATCCATATTGTACAAACGCATTCTAGGGTCCACGTTTTGGTCTCTATCTCGAGACCCCATTCACGGAGCGGCATGAAAAATACTCTGAGCTCAAGCATTCACCAACAGCTTCCATTTGATACCCATATTGTACATACACGTTCGAAGGTTACCCGGGTCCACGTTTTGACTTATATCTCGAGACCCTATCTACCAATAGGTATTCCAACTATACGGAAATCATCTTCAATACCTACCTAACAATGTGTGTAAGTTTGGTTTAATTCGGTTTAAAGACACGGCGGGTCCACGTTTTGGCATATATTTCGAGACCCTAGTCATCAATAGATATGAGAATTACCCCGTATTAAAGCACTTATCAACAGCTTTCATTTGATATCCATATTGTACAAACACATTCTAGGGTCCACGTTTTGGTCTCTATCTCGAGACCCCATTCACGGAGCGGCATGAAAAATACTCTGAGCTAAAGCATTCACCAACAGCTTCCATTTGATACCCATATTGTACATACACGTTCGAAGGTTACCCGGGCCCACGTTTTGACCTATATCTCGAGACCCTATCTACCAATAGGTATCCAAACTATACGGAAACCGTCTTCAATACCTCCTAAAGTTTGGTTTAATTCGGTTTAAGGACACGGCGGGTCCACGTTTTGGCATATATTTCGATACCCTAGTTATCAATAGATATGAAAATTACCCCGTATTAAAGCACTTATCAACAGCTTTCATTTGATACCCATATTGTACATACTCAACCAAAGGTTACCCGGGTCCACGTTTTGACCTATATCTCGAGACCCCAGTAACGGAGCAGCATGAAAAATACTCTATACTAAAGCATTCACCAACAGCTTCCATTTGATACCCATATTGTACATACACATCCGAAGGTTACCCGGGTCCACGTTTTGACCTATATCTCGAGACCCTATCTACCAATAGGTATTCCAACTATACGGAAACCATCTTCAATACCTCCTTAACAATGTGTGTAAGTTTGGTTTAATTCGGTTCAAAGACACGGCGGGTCCACGTTTTGGCATATATTTCGAGACCCTAGTCATCAATAGGTGTGGAAATTACCCCGTATTAAAACACTTATCAACAGCTTTCATTTGATATCCATATTGTACAAACACATTCTAGGGTCCACGTTTTGGTCTCTATCTCGAGACCCCATTCACGGAGCGGCATGAAAAATACTCTGAGCTAAAGCATTCACCAACAGCTTCCATTTGATACCCATATTGTACATACACGTAAGAAGGTTACCCGGGTCCACGTTTTGACCTATATCTCGAGACCCTATCTACCAATAGGTATTCAAACTATACGGAAATCATCTTCAATACCTACTTAACAATGTGTGTAAGTTTGGTTTAATTCGGTGCAAAGACACGGCGGGTCCACGTTTTGGCATATATTTCGAGACCCTAGTCATCAATAGGTGTGGAAATTACCCCGTATTAAAACACTTATCAACAGCTTTCATTTGATATCCATATTGTACAAACACATTCTAGGGTCCACGTTTTGGTCTCTATCTCGAGACCCCATTCACGGAGCGGCATGAAAAATACTCTGAGCTAAAGCATTCACCAACAGCTTCCATTTGATACCCATATTGTACATACACGTAAGAAGGTTACCCGGGTCCACGTTTTGACCTATATCTCGAGACCCTATCTACCAATAGGTATTCAAACTATACGGAAATCATCTTCAATACCTACTTAACAATGTGTGTAAGTTTGGTTTAATTCGGTGCAAAGACACGGCGGGTCCACGTTTTGGCATATATTTCGAGACCCTAGTCATCAATAGGTGTGGAAATTACCCCGTATTAAAACACTTATCAACAGCTTTCATTTGATATCCATATTGTACAAACACATTCTAGGGTCCACGTTTTGGTCTCCATCTCGAGACCCTATCTACCAATAGGTATCCAAACTATACGGAAACCATCTTCAATACCTACTTAACAATGTGTGTAAGTTTGGTTTAATTCGGCGCAAAGACACGGCGGGTCAACGTTTTGGGATATATTTCGATACCCTAGTTATCAATAGATATGAAAATTACCCCGTATTAAAGCACTTATCAACAGCTTTCATTTGATTCCCATATTGTACATACTCAACCAAAGGTTACCCGGGTCCACGTTTTGACCTATATCTCGAGCCCTATTTCCAAAATAAAATATAATCCATGTCACTCGTGGATAATGTAGCTTTCGAATGGTGAAAGAATTTTTAAAATCGGTCCAGTAGTTTTTGAGCCTATTCATTACAACCAAACAAACAAACAAAGTTTTCCTCTTATAATATTAGTATGTATAGATAAATTGAAAATCAGGAAAAAAGGAGATTGTTTTTAAATTTCAAACCAACGCATATGAATAACTAAGAAACAATCGTCTTTTTCCTGATCATCCATGAATTTTTCGTTTCAATTTATATGTTTTATTAAGCATTGGAGCTTTTTTAACCATTATCCATTAATATTTTTCAAAAAAAAAAAGAAAAAAAATTTTTTTCCCACGAACACATAATTTCATTCGTATTTCGCATTAAATTCTCAAATTTCGTAAGAAATTATTCACTGTTCCAAAATCCACTCCAAACAAATTCACAAACAATTTTTACATGTTGCACTTACGTTTTTTCCTTATGGCATCCAAATCAGAAAGAAATATTGACACATTGTAATTCAGACTGTCAATTTGAGAGTTCAGTTCCGCCCCAAGCGTTAAAAAAGTAAGCGACATTATGGCTGGTTCAAAAGAACGCTGTACCCGTTGCCAGTGCTCCGAATTGCAACCAAACTTTACGAAACCCATTTTCAATACTTACTTAACAATGTTCGTAAGTTTGGTTTAATTCGGTGCAAAGACACGGCGGGTCCACGTTTTGGCATATATATCGAGACCCTAGTCATCAATAGGTATGAAAATTACCCCGTATTAAAGCACTTATCAACAGCTTTCATTTGATTCCCATATTGTACATACTCAACCAAAGGTTACCCGGGTCCACGTTTTGACCTATATCTCGAGCCCTATTTCCAAAATAAAATATAATCCATGTTACTCGTGGATAATGTAGCTTTCGAATGGTGAAAGAATTTTTAAATTCGGTCCAGTAGTTTTTGAGCCTATTCATTACAACCAAACAAACAAACAAAGTTTTCCTCTTATAATATTAGTATGTATAAATAAATTGAAAATCAGGAAAAAAGGAGATTGTTTTTAAATTTCAAATCAACGCATATGAATAACTAAGAACCAATCGTCTTTTTTCCTGATCATCCATGAATTTTTCGTTTCAATTTATATGTTTTATTAAGCATTGGAGCTTTTTTAACCATTATCCATTTATATTTTTCAAAAAAAAAACGAAAAAATTTTTTTTTTCCACAAACACATAATTTCATTCGAATTTCACATTAAATTCTGAAATTTCGTAAGAAGTTATTCACTGTTCCAAAATTCACTCCAAAAAAATTCACAAACAATTTTTATATGTTGCACTTACGTTTTTTCCTTATGGCATCCAAATCAGAAAGAAATATTGACCCATTGTAACTCACACTGTCAATTTGACAGTTCAGTTCCGCCCCAAGCGTTAAAAAAGTAAGCGATATTATGGCTGGTTCAAAAGAACGCTGTACCCGTTGCCAGTGGTCCGAATTACAACCAAACTTTACGAAACCCATTTTCAATACTTACTTAACAATGTGCGTAAGTTTGTTTTAAGGGCGGGGGGGGTAAGGGATAAACGCTAAAAAAAACACTTTTTTCATGAATTTATTGTAGCGAAACGGTTCAAGTCAGTTTATTAAAAGTTGTTGCATATTATAAAGTAACATTTCAAGAATATTTGATAAAATGTTCATGTAAAAATATTGCAAAATGAGCGAATGAGAGCACATTTACGTAGACGTCTTTTCAAAAATACATTTTGCAGTAGTCAGCACATCTCAGTGTAGAATCATCTGAAATCAAAAAAATCGAATAATTTAGTTAAAGTATGAGTTAAACTTCCCCCCAACGTTTATTTTGACGATTTATTTTAATTTTCAGCCATTTGGTAGTCGGTTGAAGTAAAAAGTGATTTTTGACGAAAAAATGGCGCCATTTTGTAGGTGTAAAACCACCTTAATATAAAAAAAAAATGGCTAAAAAAAACGTTGGGGGAGGTTTTTTATATGTAAAATATGTGTGCACAATTTCAAAAGGATCGGTTGTGTAGTTTTCAAATGCCAATGACTACGCACTTTAAAAAAAAAGGTTCGAGAAAACCGCGTTTAAAGTTTTAACGGACTATGCGCGCAACTGCTAAGTCTCGGCAGATGTTTGAGGCGGCTCGGCTTTATGCTCTATAACTTAAAAAGTTCTGCTCGGATTGACTTAAAATTTTAACACGGTATTTTTGAAATGTTTTACTACAATAACATGCAAAAAAAAAAATCGATTTTTATCCCTTACCCCCCCCCCCCCCCCCTTAATTCAGTGCAAAGACACGGCGGGTCCACGTTTTGGCATATATTTCGAGACCCTAGTCATCAATAGGTATCCAAACTATACGGAAACCATCTTCAATACCTCCTTAAGTTTGGTTTAATTCGGTTTAAAGACACGGCGGGTCCACGTTTTGGCATATATTTCAAGACCCTAGTCATCAATAGATATTAAAATTACCCCGTATTAAAGCACTTATTAACAGCTTCCATTTGATACCCATATTGCACATACACAACCAAAGTTTACCCGCGTCCACGTTTTGACCTATATCTCGAGACCCGAGTCACAGAGCGGTATCAAAAGTACTCTGAACTAAAGCATTCACCAACAGCTTCCATTTGATACCCATATTGTACATACACGTCCGAAGGTTGCCCGGGTCCACGTTTTGACCTATATCTCGAGCCCTATTTCAAAAATAAAATATAATCCATGTTACTCGTGAATAATGTAGCTTTCGAATGGTGAAAGAATTTTTAAAATCGGTCCAGTAGTTTTTGAGCCTGTTCATTACAACCAAACAAACAAACAAAGTTTTCCTCTTTATAATATTAGTATAGATAAACTGAAAATCAGGAAAAAAGGAGATTGTTTTTAAATTTCAAACCAACGCATATGAATAACTAAGAAACAATCGTCTTTTTTCCTGATCATCCATGAATTTTTCGTTTCAATTTATATGTTTTATTAAGCATGGGAGCTTTTTTAACCAGTATCCATTAATATTTTTCAAAAAAAAAAACGAAAAAAAATTTTTTTTCCCACGAACACATAATTTCATTCGGATTTCACATTAAATTCTCAAATTTCGTAAGAAATTATTCACTGTTCCAAAATCCACTCCAAAAAAATTCACAAACAATTTTTACATGTTGCACTTACGTTTTTTCCTTATGGCATCCAAATCAGAAAGAAATATTGACACATTGTAACTCACACTGTCAATTTGACAGTTCAGTTCCGCCCCAAGCGTTAAAAAAGTAAGCGACATTATGGCTGGTTCAAAAGAACGCTGTACCCGTTGCCAGTGCTCCGAATTGCAACCAAACTTTACGAAACCCATTTTCAATACTTACTTAACAATGTTCGTAAGTTTGGTTTAATTCGGTGCAAAGACACGGCGGGTCCACGTTTTGATATATATTTCGAGACCCTAGTCATCAATAGGTATGAAAATTACCCAGTATTAAAGCAATTATCAACAGCTTTCATTTGATATCCACATTGTAAAAACACATTCTAGGGTCCACATATTGGTCTCCATCTCGAGACCCTAGTCACGGAGCGAATGGAAATACTCTGAACTAAAGCATTCACCAACAGCTTCCATTTGATACCCATATTGTACATACACATCCGAAGGTTACCCGGGTCCACGTTTTGACCTATATCTCGAGACCCTATCTACCAATAGGTATCCAAACTATACGGAAACCATCTTCAATACCTACTTAACAATGTGTGTAAGTTTGGTTTAATTCGACGCAAAGAAACGGCGGGTCCACGTTTTGGCATATATTTCGATACCCTAGTTATCAATAGATATGAAAATTACCCCGTATTAAAGCACTTATCAACAGCTTCCATTTGATACCCATATTGTACATACACATCCGAAGGTTACCCGGGTCCACGTTTTGACCTATATCTCGAGACCCTATCTACCAATAGGTATCCAAACTATACGGAAACCATCTTCAACACCTACTTAACAATGTGTGTAAGTTTGGTTTAATTCGGTGCAAAGACACGGCGGGTCCACGTTTTGGCATATATTTCGAGACCCTAGTCATCAATAGGTATGAAAATTACCCCGTATTAAAGCACTTACCAACAGCTTTCATTTGATACCCATATTGTACATACTCAACCAAAGGTTACCCGGGTCCACGTTTTGACCTATATCTCGAGACCCCAGTAACGGAGCGGCATGAAAAATACTCTATACTAAAGCATTCACCAACAGCTTCCATTTGATACCCATATTGTACATACACGTCCGAAGGTTACCCGGGTCCACGTTTTGACCTATATCTCGAGACCCTATCTACCAATAGGTATCCAAACTATACGGAAACCATCTTCAATACCTCCTTAACAATGTGTGTAAGTTTGGTTTAATTCGGTTTAAAGACACGGCGGGTCCACGTTTTGGCATATATTTCGAGACCCTAGTCATCAATAGATATGAGAATTACCCCGTATTAAAGCACTTATCAACAGCTTTCATTTGATATCCATATTGTACAAACACATTCTAGGGTCCACGTTTTGGTCTCCATCTCGAGACCCTAGTCACGGAGCGGATGGAAATACTCTGAACTAAAGCATTCACCAACAGCTTCCATTTGATACCCATATTGTACATACACGTCCGAAGGTTACCCGGGTCCACGTTTTGACCTATATCTCGAGACCCTATCTACCAATAGGTATCCAAACTATACGGAAACCATCTTCAATACCTCCTTAACAATGTGTGTAAGTTTGGTTTAATTCGGTTTAAAGACACGGCGGGTCCACGTTTTGGCATATATTTCCAGACCCTAGTCATCTATAGGTATGAAAATTACCCCGTATTAAAGCACTTATCAACAGCTTTCATTTGATACCCATATTGTACATACACAACCAAAGGTTACCCGCGTCCACGTTTTGACCTATATCTCGAGACCCCAGTCACGGAGCGGCATGAAAAATACTCTGTACTAAAGCATTCACCAACAGCTTCAATTTGATATCCATATTGTACAAGCTCATTCTAGGGTCCACGTTTTGGTCTCTACCTCGAGACCCTAGTCACAGAGCGGCATGAAAAATACTCTGAACTAAAGCATTCACCAACAGCTTCCATTTGATATCCATATTGTACATACACGTCCGAAGGTTACCCGGGTCCACGTTTTGACCGAGATATAGCCCTATTTCCAAAATAAAATATAATCCATGTTACTCGTGGATAACGTAGCTTTCGAATGGTGAAAGAATTTTTAAAATCGGTCAAGTAGTTTTTGAGCCTGTTCATTACAACCAAACAAACAAACAAAGTTTTCCTCTTTATAATATTAGTATATATAAACTGAAAATCAGGAAAAAAGGAAATTGTTTTTAAATTTCAAACCAACGCATATGAATAACTAAGAAACAATCGCCTTTTTTCCTGATCATCCATGAATTTTTCGTTTCAATTTATATGTTTTATTAAGCATTGGAGCTTTTTTACCCAGTATCCATTAATATTTTTCAAAAAAAAAAACGAAAAAAATTTTTTTTTCCACGAACACGTAATTTCATTCGGATTTCACATTAAATTCTCAAATTTCGTAAGAAATTATTCACTGTTCCAAAATCCACTCCAAACAAATTCACAAACAATTTTTACATGTTGCACTTACGTTTTTTCCTTATGGCATCCAAATCAGAAAGAAATATTGACACATTGCAACTCACACTGTCAATTTGACAGTTCAGTTCCGCCCCCAGCTTTAAAAAAGTAAGCGACATTATGGCTGGTTCAAAAGAACGCTGTACCCGTTGCCAGTGCTCCGAATTACAACCAAACTTTACGAAACCCATTTTCAATACTTACTTAACAATGTGCGTAAGTTTGGTTAAATTCGGTGCAAAGCCACGGCGGGTCCACGTTTTGGCATATATTTCGAGACCCTAGTCATCAATAGGTATGAAAATTACCCAGTATTAAAGCACTTATCAACAGCTTTCATTTGATATCCATATTGTACAAACACATTCTAGGCTCCACGTTTTGGTCTCCATCTCGAGACCCTAGTCACGGAGCGGATGGAAATATTCTGAACTAAAGCATTCAAGAAACAGTTTCGATTTGATCCCCATATTGTACATACACATCCGAAGGTTACCCGGGTCCACGTTTTGACCTATATTTCGAGACCCTATCTACCAATAGGTATCCAAACTATACGGAAACCATCTTCAATACCTACTTAACAATGTGTGTAAGTTTGGTTTAATTTGGTTCAAAGACACGGCGGGTCCATGTTTTGGGATACATTTCCAGACCCTAGTCATCAATAGGTATGAAAATTACCCCGTATTAAAACACTTATCAACAGCTTTCATTTGATACCCATATTGTACATACACAACCAAAGGTTACCCGGGTCCACGTTTTGACCTATATCTCGAGACCCCATTCACGAAGCGGCATGAAAAATACTCTGTAATAAAGCATTCACCAACAGCTTTCATTTGATACCCATATTGTACATACACATCCGAAGGTTACCCGGGTCCACGTTTTGACCTATATCTCGAGACCAATAGGTATTCAAACTATACGGAAATCATCTTCAATACCTACTTAACAATGTGCGTAAGTTTGGTTTAATTCGGTGCAAAGACACGGCGGGTCCACGTTTTGGTATATATTTCGAGACCCTAGTCATCAATAGGTATGAAAATTACCCCGTATTAAAGCACTTATCAACAGCTTTCATTTGATATCCATATTGTACAAACACATTCTAGGGTCCACGTGTTGGTCTCCATCTCGAGACCCCAGTCACGGAGCGGATGGAAATACTCTGAACTAAAGCATTCACCAACAGCTTCCATTTGATACCCATATTGTACATACACATCCGAAGGTTACCCGGGTCCACGTTTTGACCTATATCTCGGGACCCTATCTACCAATAGGTATCCAAACTATACGGAAACCATCTTCAATACCTCCTAAAGTTTGGTTTAATTCGGTTTAAGGACACGGCGGGTCCACGTTTTGGCATATATTTCGATACCCTAGTTATCAATAGATATGAAAATTACCCCGTATTAAAGCACTTATCAACAGCTTCCATTTGATACCCATATTGTACATACACGTCCGAAGGTTACCCGGGTCCACGTTTTGACCTATATCGCGAGCCCTATTTCCAAAATAAAATATAATCCATGTTACTCGTGGATAATGTAGCTTTCGAATGGTGAAAGAATTTTTAAACTCGGTCCAGTAGTTTTTGAGCCTATTCATTACAACCAAACAAACAAACAAAGTTTTCCTCTAAGGAAAAAAGAAGATTGTTTTTAAATTTCAAATCAACGCATATGAATAACTAAGAAACAATCGTCTTTTTTCCTGATCATCCATGAATTTTTCGTTTCAATTTATATGTTTTATTAAGCATTGGAGCTTTTTTAACCAGTATCCATTAATATTTTTCAAAAACAAAAAGAAAAAAAATTTTTTTCCCACGAACACATGATTTCATTCGGATTTCACATTAAATTCTCAAATTTCGTAAGAAATTATTCACTGTTCCAAAATCCACTACAAACAAATTCACAAACAATTTGTACATGTTGCACTTATTTTTTTTCCTTATGGCATCCAAATCAGAAAGAAATATTGACACATTGTAATTCACACTGTCAATTTGACAGTTCAGTTCCGCCCCAAGCGTTAAAAAAGTAAGCGACATTATGGCTGGTTCAAAAGATCGCTGTACCCGTTGCCAGTGCTCCGAATTGCAACCAAACTTTACGAAACCCATTTTCAATACTTACTTAACAATGTTCGTAAGTTTGGTTTAATTCGGTGCAAAGACACGGCGGGTCCACGTTTTGGCATGTATTTCGAGACCCTAGTCATCAATAGGTATGAAAATTACCCAGTATTAAAGCACTTATCAACAGCTTTCATTTGATATCCACGTTGTAAAAACACATTCTAGGGTCCACGTATTGGTCTCCATCTCGAGACCCTAGTCACGGAGCGAATGGAAATACTCTGAACTAAAGCATTCACCAACAGCTTCCATTTGATACCCATATTGTACATACACATCCGAAGGTTACCCGGGTCCACGTTTTGACCTATATCTCGAGACCCTATCTACCAATAGGTATTCAAACTATACGGAAATCATCTTCAATACCTCCTTAACAATGTGTGTAAGTTTGGTTTAATTCGGTGCAAAAACACGGCGGGTCCACGTTTTGGTATATATTTCGAGACCCTAGTCATCAATAGGTATGAAAATTACCCCGTATTAAAGCACTTATCAACAGCTTTCATTTGATACCCATATTGTACATACTCAACCAAAGGTTACCCGGGTCCACGTTTTGACCTATATCTCGAGACCCCAGTAACGGAGCGGCATGAAAAATACTCTATACTAAAGCATTCACCAACGGCTTCCATTTGATACCCATATTGTACATACACATCCGAAGGTTACCCGGGCCCACGTTTTGACCTATATCTCGAGACCCTATCTACCAATAGGTATTCCAACTATACGGAAACCATCTTCAATACCTCCTTAACAATGTGTGTAAGTTTGGTTTAATTCGGTTCAAAGACACGGCGAGTCCACGTTTTGGCATATATTTCGAGACCCTAGTCATCAATAGGTATGAAAATTACCCCGTATTAAAGCACTTATCAACAGCTTCCATTTGATACCCATATTGTACATACACAACCAAAGGTTACCCGGGTCCACGTTTTGACCTATATCTCGAGACCCCAGTCACGGATCGGCATGAAAAATACTCTGTAATAAAGCATTCACCAACAGCTTTCATTTGATACCCATATTGTACATACACATCCGAAGGTTACCCGGGTCCACGTTTTGACCTATATCTCGAGACCCTATCTACCAATAGGTATTCAAACTATACGGAAATCATCTTCAATACCTACTTAACAATGTGTGTAAGTTTGGTTTAATTCGGTGCAAAGACACGGCAAGTCCAGGTTTTGGCATATATTTCGGGACCCTAGTCATCAATAGGTATGAAAATTAACCCGTAGTAAAGCACTTATCCACAGCTTCCATTTGGTACCAATATTGTACATACACAACCAAAGGTTACCCGGGTCCACGTTGGGACCTATATCTCGAGACGCCAGTCACGGAGCGGCATGAAAAATACTCTATACTAAAGCATTCACCAACAGCTTCCATTTGATACCCATATTTACATACACGTCCGAAGGTTACCCGGGTCCACATTTTGACCTATATCTCGAGCCCTATTTCCAAAATAAAATATAATCCATGTTACTCGTGGATAATGTAGCTTTCGAATGGTGAAAGAATTTTTAAAATCGGTCCAGTAGTTTTTGAGCCTATTCATTACAACCAAACGAACAAACAAAGTTTTCCTCTTATAATATTAGTACGTATAGATAAATTGAAAATCAGGAAAAAAGGAGATTGTTTTTAAATTTCAAATCAACGCATATGAATAACTAAGAACCAATCGTCTTTTTTCCTGATCATCCATGAATTTTTCGTTTCAATTTATATGTTTTATTAAGCATTGGAGCTTTTTTAACCATTATCCATTTATATTTTTCAAACAAAAAACGAAAAAATTTTTTTTTTCCACAAACACATAATTTCATTCGAATTTCACATTAAATTCTGAAATTTCGTAAGAAGTTATTCACTGTTCCAAAATCCACTCCAAAAAAATTCACAAACAATTTTTATATGTTGCACTTACGTTTTTTCCTTATGGCATCCAAATCAGAAAGAAATATTGACCCATTGTAACTCACACTGTCAATTTGACAGTTCAGTTCCGCCCCAAGCGTTAAAAAAGTAAGCGATATTATGGCTGGTTCAAAAGAACGCTGTACCCGTTGCCAGTGCTCCGAATTACAACCAAACTTTACGAAACCCATTTTCAATACTTACTTAACAATGTGCGTAAGTTTGGTTTAAGGGCGAGGGGGTAAGGGATAAACGCTAAAAAAAAACACTTTTTTCATGAATTTATTGTAGCGAAACGGTTCAAGTCAGTTTATTAAAAGTTGTTGCATATTATAAAGTAACATTTCAAGAATATTTGATAAAATTTTCATGTAAAAATATTGCAAAATGAGCGAATGAGAGCACATTTACGTAGACGTCTTTTCAAAAATACATTTTGCAGTAGTCAGCACATCTCAGCGTAGAATCATCTGAAATCAAAAAAATCGAATAATTTAGTTAAAGTATGAGTTAAACTTCCCCCCAACGTTTATTTTGACGATTTATTTTCATTTTCAGCCATTTGGTAGTCGGTTGAAGTAAAAAGTGATTTTTGACGAAAAAATGGCGCCATTTTGTAGGTGTAAAACCACCTTAATATAAAAAAAAAATGGCGAAAAAAAAACGTTGGGGGAGGTTTTTTATATGTAAAATATGTGTGCACAATTTCAAAAGGATCGGTTGTGTAGTTTTCAAATGCCAATGACTACGCACTTTAAAAAAAAAAAGGTTCGAGAAAACCGCGTTTAAAGTTTTAACGGACTATGCGCGCAACTGCTAAGTCTCGGCAGATGTTTGAGGCGGCTCGGCTTTATGCTCTATAACTTAAAAAGTTCTGCTCGGATTGACTTAAAATTTTAACACGGTATTTTTGAAATGTTTTACTACAATAACATGCAAAAAAAAAAAATCGAGTTTTATCCCTTACCCCCCCCTTAGTTCAGTGCAAAGACACGGCGGGTCCACGTTTTGGCATATATTTCGAGACCCTAGTCATCAATAGGTATCCAAACTATACGGAAACCATCTTCAATACCTCCTTAAGTTTGGTTTAATTCGGTTTAAGGACACGGCGGGTCCACGTTCTGGCATATATTTCGATACCCTAGTTATCAATAGATATGAAAATTACCCCGTATTAAAGCACTTATTAACAGCTTCCATTTGATACCCATATTGTACATACTCAACCAAAGGTTACCCGGGTCCACGTTTTGACCTATATCTCGAGACCCCAGTAACGGAGCAGCATGAAAAATACTCTATACTAAAGCATTCACCAACAGCTTCCATTTGATACCCATATTGTACATACACATCCGAAGGTTACCCGGGTCCACGTTTTGACCTATATCTCGAGACCCTATCTACCAATAGGTATTCCAACTATACGGAAACCATCTTCAATACCTCCTTAACAATGTGTGTAAGTTTGGTTTAATTCGGTTTAAAGACACGGCGGGTCCACGTTTTGGCATATATTTCGAGACCCTAGTCATCAATAGGTATGAAAATTACCCCGTATTAAAGCACTTATCAACAGCTTCCATTTGATACCCATATTGTACATACACAACCAAAGGTTACCCGGGTCCACGTTTTGACCTATATCTCGAGACCCTATCTACCAATAGGTATTCCAACTATACGGAAACCATCTTCAATACCTCCTTAACAATGTGTGTAAGTTTGGTTTAATTCGGTTTAAAGACACGGCGGGGCCACGTTTTGGCATATATTTCGAGACCCTAGTCATCAATAGGTGTGGAAATTACCCCGTATTAAAGCTATTATCAACAGCTTTCATTTGATATCCATATTGTACAAACACATTCTAGGGTCCACGTTTTTGTCTCTATCTCGAGACCCCATTCACGGAGCGGCATGAAAAATACTCTGAGCTAAAGCATTCACCAACAGCTTCCATTTGATACCCATATTGTACATACACGTCCGAAGGTTACCCGGGTCCACGTTTTGACTTATATCTCGAGACCCTATCTACCAATAGGTATTCCAACTATACGGAAACCATCTTCAATACCTCCTTAACAATGTGTGTAAGTTTGGTTTAATTCGGTTCAAAGACACGGCGGGTCCACGTTTTGGTACATATTTCCAGACCCTAGTCATCAATAGGTATGAAAATTACCCCGTATTAAAGCACTTATCAACGGCTTTCATTTGATACCCATATTGTACATACTCAACCAAAGGTTACCCGGGTCCACGTTTTGACCTATATCTCGAGACCCCAGTAACGGAGCAGCATGAAAAATACTCTATACTAAAGCATTCACCAACAGCTTCCATTTGATACCCATATTGTACATACACGTAAGAAGGTTACCTGGGTCCACGTTTTGACCTATATCTCGAGACCCTATCTACCAATAGGTATTCAAACTATACGGAAATCATCTTCAACAGCTACTTAACAATGTGTGTAAGTTTGGTTTAATTCGGTGCAAAGACACGGCGGGTCCACGTTTTGGCATATATTTCGAGACCCTAGTCATCAATAGGTATGAAAATTACCCCGTATTAAAGCAATTATCAAAGGCTTTCATTTGATATCCACATTGTAAAAACACATTCTAGGGTCCACGTATTGGTCTCCATCTCGAGACCCTAGTCACGGAGCGAATGGAAATACTCTGAACTAAAGCATTTACCAACAGCTTCCATTTGATACCCATATTGTACATACACGTTCGAAGGTTACCCGGGTACACGTTTTGAACTATATTTCGAGACCCTATCTACCCATAGGTATCCAAACTATACGGAAACCATCTTCAATACCTACTTAACAATGTGTGTAAGTTTGGTTTAATTCGGCGCAAAGACACGGCGGGTCCACGTTTTGGCATATATTTCGATACCCTAGTTATCAATAGATATGAAAATTACTCCGTATTAAAGCACTTATCAACAGTTTTCATTTGATACCCTTATTGTACATACACAACCAAAGGTTACCCGCGTCCACGTTTTGACCTATATCTCGAGACCCCAGTCACGGAGCGGCGTGAAAAATACTCTGTACTAAAGCATTCACCAACAGCTTCAATTTGATACCCATATTGTACATACACGTTCGAAGGTTACCCGGGTCCACGTTTTGACCTATATCTCGAGACCCTATCTACCAATAGGTATTCAAACTATACGGAAATCATCTTCAATACCTACTTAACAATGTGTGTAAGTTTGGTTTAATTCGGTGCAAAGACACGGCGGGTCCACGTTTTGGCATATATTTCCAGACCCTAGTCATCTATAGGTATGAAAATTACCCCGTATTAAAGCACTTATCAACAGCTTTCATTTGATACCCTTATTGTACATACACAACCAAAGGTTACCCGCGTCCACGTTTTGACCTATATCTCGAGACCCCAGTAATTGAGCGGCATGAAGAATACTCTGTACTAAAGCATTCACCAACAGCTTCAATTTGATATCCATATTGTACAAGCTCATTCTAGGGTCCACGTTTTGGTCTCTACCTCGAGACCCTAGTCACAGATCGGCATGAAAAATACTCTGAACTAAAGCATTCACCAACAGCTTCCATTTGATATCCATATTGTACATACACGTCCGAAGGTTACCCGGGTCCACGTTTTGACCTATATCTCGAGCCCTATTTCCAAAATAAAATATAATCCATGTTACTCGTGGATAATGTAGCTTTCGAATGGAGAAAGAATTTTTAAAATCGGTCCAGTAGTTTTTGAGCCTGTTCATTACAACCAAACAAACAAACAAAGTTTTCCTCTTTATAATATTAGTATAGATAAACTGAAAATCAGGAAAATAGGAGATTGTTTTTAAATTTCAAACCAACGCATATGAATAACTAAGAAACAATCGCCTTTTTTCCTGATCATCCATGAATTTTTCGTTTCAATTTATATGTTTTATTAAGCATTGGAGCTTTTTTACCCAGTATCCATTAATATTTTTCAAACAAAAAACGAAAAAAATTTTTTTTTCCACGAACACGTAATTTCATTCGGATTTCACATTAAATTCTCAAATTTCGTAAGAAATTATTCACTGTTCCAAAATCCACTCCAAACAAATTCACAAACAATTTTTACATGTTGCACTTACATTTTTTCCTTATGGCATCCAAATCAGAAAGAAATATTGACACATTGTAACTCACACTGTCAATTTAACAGTTCAGTTCCGCCCCAAGCGTTAAAAAAGTAAGCGACATTATGGCTGGTTCAAAAGAACGCTGTACCCGTTGCCAGTGCTCCGAATTACAACCAAACTTTACGAAACCCATTTTCAATACTTACTTAACAATGTGCGTAAGTTTGGTTAAATTCGGTGCAAAGCCACGGCGGGTCCACGTTTTGGCATATATTTCGAGACCCTAGTCATCAATAGGTATGAAAATTACCCAGTATTAAAGCACTTATCAACAGCTTTCATTTGATATCCATATTGTACAAACACATTCTAGGCTCCACGTTTTGGTCTCCATCTCGAGACCCTAGTCACGGAGCGGATGGAAATATTCTGAACTAAAGCATTCAAGAAACAGTTTCGATTTGATCCCCATATTGTACATACACATCCGAAGGTTACCCGGGTCCACGTTTTGACCTATATTTCGAGACCCTATCTACCAATAGGTATCCAAACTATACGGAAACCATCTTCAATACCTACTTAACAATGTGTGTAAGTTTGGTTTAATTTGGTTCAAAGACACGGCGGATCCATGTTTTGGGATACATTTCCAGACCCTAGTCATCAATAGGTATGAAAATTACCCCGTATTAAAGCACTTATCAACAGCTTTCATTTGATACCCATATTGTACATACACAACCAAAGGTTACCCGGGTCCACGTTTTGACCTATATCTCGAGACCCCATTCACGAAGCGGCATGAAAAATACTCTGTAATAAAGCATTCACCAACAGCTTTCATTTGATACCCATATTGTACATACACGTTCGAAGGTTACCCGGGTCCACGTTTTGACCTATATCTCGAGACCAATAGGTATTCAAACTATACGGAAATCATCTTCAATACCTACTTAACAATGTGCGTAAGTTTGGTTTAATTCGGCGCAAAGACACGGCGGGTCCACGTTTTGGCATATATTTCGAGACCCTAGTCATCAATAGGTATGAAAATTACCCCGTATTAAAGCACTTATCAACAGCTTTCATTTGATATCCATATTGTACAAACACATTCTAGGGTCCACGTGTTGGTCTCCATCTCGAGACCCCAGTCACGGAGCGGATGGAAATACTCTGAACTAAAGCATTCACCAACAGCTTCCATTTGATACCCATATTGTACATACACATCCGAAGGTTACCCGGGTCCACGTTTTGACCTATATCTCGGGACCCTATCTACCAATAGGTATCCAAACTATACGGAAACCATCTTCAATACCTCCTAAAGTTTGGTTTAATTCGGTTTAAGAACACGGCGGGTCCACGTTTTGGCATATATTTCGATACCCTAGTTATCAATAGATATGAAAATTACCCCGTATTAAAGCACTTATCAACCGCTTCCATTTGATACCCATATTGTACATACACGTCCGAAGGTTACCCAGGTCCACGTTTTGACCTATATCGCGAGCCCTATTTCCAAAATAAAATATAATCCATGTTACTCGTGGATAATGTAGCTTTCGAATGGTGAAAGAATTTTTAAACTCGGTCCAGTAGTTTTTGAGCCTATTCATTACAACCAAACAAACAAACAAAGTTTTCCTCTAAGGAAAAAAGAAGATTGTTTTTAAATTTCAAATCAACGCATATGAATAACTAAGAAACAATCGTCTTTTTTCCTGATCATCCATGAATTTTTCGTTTCAATTTATATGTTTTATTAAGCATTGCAGCTTTTTTAACCAGTATCCATTAATATTTTTCAAAAACAAAAAGAAAAAAAATTTTTTTCCCACGAACACATAATTTCATTCGGATTTCACATTAAATTCTCAAATTTCGTAAGAAATTATTCACTGTTCCAAAATCCACTCCAAACAAATTCACAAACAATTTTTACATGTTGCACTTATTTTTTTTCCTTATGGCATCCAAATCAGAAAGAAATATTGACACATTGTAATTCACACTGTCAATTTGACAGTTCAGTTCCGCCCCAAGCGTTAAAAAAGTAAGCGACATTATGGCTGGTTCAAAAGAACGCTGTACCCGTTGCCAGTGCTCCGAATTGCAACCAAACTTTACGAAACCCATTTTCAATACTTACTTAACAATGTTCGTAAGTTTGGTTTAATTCGGTGCAAAGACACGGCGGGTCCACGTTTTGGCATATATTTCGAGACCCTAGTCATCAATAGGTATGAAAATTACCCAGTATTAAAGCACTTATCAACAGCTTTCATTTGATATCCACATTGTAAAAACACATTCTAGGGTCCACGTATTGGTCTCCATCTCGAGACCCTAGTCACGGAGCGAATGGAAATACTCTGAACTAAAGCATTCACCAACAGCTTCCATTTGATACCCATATTGTACATACACATCCGAAGGTTACCCGGGTCCACGTTTTGACCTATATCTCGAGACCCTATCTACCAATAGGTATTCAAACTATACGGAAACCATCTTCAATACCTACTTAACAATGTGTGTAAGTTTGGTTTAATTCGGTGCAAAAACACGGCGGGTCCACATTTTGGTATATATTTCGAGACCCTAGTCATCAATAGGTATGAAAATTACCCCGCATTAAAGCACTTATCAACAGCTTCCATTTGATACCCATATTTACATACACGTCCGAAGGTTACCCGGGTCCACATTTTGACCTATATCTCGAGCCCTATTTCCAAAATAAAATATATCCATGTTACTCGTGGATAATGTAGCTTTCGAATGGTGAAAGAATTTTTAAAATCGGTCCAGTAGTTTTTGAGCCTATTCATTACAACCAAACAAACAAACAAAGTTTTCCTCTTATAATATTAGTATGTATAGATAAATTGAAAATCAGGAAAAAAGGAGATTGTTTTTAAATTTCAAATCAACGCATATGAATAACTAAGAACCAATCGTCTTTTTTCCTGATCATCCATGAATTTTTCGTTTCAATTTATATGTTTTATTAAGCATTGGAGCTTTTTTAACCATTATCCATTTATATTTTTCAAAAAAAAAACGAAAAAATTTTTTTTTTCCACAAACACATAATTTCATTCGAATTTCACATTAAATTCTGAAATTTCGTAAGAAGTTATTCACTGTTCCAAAATCCACTCCAAAAAAATTCACAAACAATTTTTATATGTTGCACTTACGTTTTTTCCTTATGGCATCCAAATCAGAAAGAAATATTGACCCATTGTAACTCACACTGTCAATTTGACAGTTCAGTTCCGCCCCAAGCGTTAAAAAAGTAAGCGATATTATGGCTGGTTCAAAAGAACGCTGTACCCGTTGCCAGTGCTCCGAATTACAACCAAACTTTACGAAACCCATTTTCAATACTTACTTAACAATGTGCGTAAGTTTGGTTTAAGGGCGGGGGGGGTAAGGGATAAACGCTAAAAAAAACACTTTTTTCATGAATTTATTGTAGCGAAACGGTTCAAGTCAGTTTATTAAAAGTTGTTGCATATTATAAAGTAACATTTCAAGAATATTTGATAAAATTTTCATGTAAAAATATTGCAAAATGAGCGAATGAGAGCACATTTACGTAGACGTCTTTTCAAAAATACATTTTGCAGTAGTCAGCACATCTCAGCGTAGAATCATCTGAAATCAAAAAAATCGAATAATTTAGTTAAAGTATGAGTTAAACTTCCCCCCAACGTTTATTTTGACGATTTATTTTCATTTTCAGCCATTTGGTAGTCGGTTGAAGTAAAAAGTGATTTTTGACGAAAAAATGGCGCCATTTTGTAGGTGTAAAACCACCTTAATATAAAAAAAAAAAAAAATGGCGAAAAAAAAACGTTGGGGGAGGTTTTTTATATGTAAAATATGTGTGCACAATTTCAAAAGGATCGGTTGTGTAGTTTTCAAATGCCAATGACTACGCACTTTAAAAAAAAAGGTTCGAGAAAACCGCGTTTAAAGTTTTAACGGACTATGCGCGCAACTGCTAAGTCTCGGCAGATGTTTGAGGCGGCTCGGCTTTATGCTCTATAACTTAAAAAGTTCTGCTCGGATTGACTTAAAATTTTAACACGGTATTTTTGAAATGTTTTACTACAATAACATGCAAACAAAAAAATCGAGTTTTATCCCTTACCCCCCCCTTAATTCAGTGCAAAGACACGGCGGGTCCACGTTTTGGCATATATTTCGAGACCCTAGTCATCAATAGGTATCCAAACTATACGGAAACCATCTTCAATACCTCCTTAAGTTTGGTTTAATTCGGTTTAAAGACACGGCGGGTCCACGTTTTGGCATATATTTCGATACCCTAGTTATCAATAGATATGAAAATTACCCCGTATTAAAGCACTTATTAACAGCTTCCATTTGATACCCATATTGTACATACTCAACCAAAGGTTACCCGGGTCCACGTTTTGACCTGTATCTCGAGACCCCAGTAACGGAGCAGCATGAAAAATACTCTATACTAAAGCATTCACCAACAGCTTCCATTTGATACCCATATTGTACATACACATCCGAAGGTTACCCGGGTCCACGTTTTGACCTATATCTCGAGACCCTATCTACCAATAGGTATTCCAACTATACGGAAACCATCTTCAATACCTCCTTAACAATGTGTGTAAGTTTGGTTTAATTCGGTTCAAAGACACGGCGGGTCCACGTTTTGGCATATATTTCGAGACCCTAGTCATCAATAGGTATGAAAATTACCCCGTATTAAAGCACTTATCAACAGCTTCCATTTGATACCCATATTGTACATACACATCCGAAGGTTACCCGGGTCCACGTTTTGACCTATATCTCGAGACCCTATCTACCAATAGGTATTCCAACTATACGGAAACCATCTTCAATACCTCCTTAACAATGTGTGTAAGTTTGGTTTAATTCGGTTCAAAGACACGGCGGGGCCACGTTTTGGCATATATTTCGAGACCCTAGTCATCAATAGGTGTGGAAATTACCCCGTATTAAAGCACTTATCAACAGCTTTCATTTGATATCCATATTGTACAAACACATTCTAGGGTCCACGTTTTGGTCTCTATCTCGAGACCCCATTCACGGAGCGGCATGAAAAATACTCTGAGCTAAAGCATTCACCAACAGCTTCCATTTGATACCCATATTGTACATACACGTCCGAAGGTTACCCGGGTCCACGTTTTGACTTATATCTCGAGACCCTATCTACCAATAGGTATTCCAACTATACGGAAACCATCTTCAATACCTCCTTAACAATGTGTGTAAGTTTGGTTTAATTCGGTTCAAAGACACGGCGGGTCCACGTTTTGGTACATATTTCCAGACCCTAGTCATCAATAGGTATGAAAATTACCCCGTATTAAAGCACTTATCAACGGCTTTCATTTGATACCCATATTGTACATACTCAACCAAAGGTTACCCGGGTCCACGTTTTGACCTATATCTCGAGACCCCAGTAACGGAGCAGCATGAAAAATACTCTATACTAAAGCATTCACCAACAGCTTCCATTTGATACCCATATTGTACATACACGTAAGAAGGTTACCTGGGTCCACGTTTTGACCTATATCTCGAGACCCTATCTACCAATAGGTATTCAAACTATACGGAAATCATCTTCAACAGCTACTTAACAATGTGTGTAAGTTTGGTTTAATTCGGTGCAAAGACACGGCGGGTCCACGTTTTGGCATATATTTCGAGACCCTAGTCATCAATAGGTATGAAAATTACCCCGTATTAAAGCAATTATCAAAGGCTTTCATTTGATATCCACATTGTAAAAACACATTCTAGGGTCCACGTATTGGTCTCCATCTCGAGACCCTAGTCACGGAGCGAATGGAAATACTCTGAACTAAAGCATTTACCAACAGCTTCCATTTGATACCCATATTGTACATACACGTTCGAAGGTTACCCGGGTACACGTTTTGAACTATATTTCGAGACCCTATCTACCCATAGGTATCCAAACTATACGGAAACCATCTTCAATACCTACTTAACAATGTGTGTAAGTTTGGTTTAATTCGGCGCAAAGACACGGCGGGTCCACGTTTTGGCATATATTTCGATACCCTAGTTATCAATAGATATGAAAATTACTCCGTATTAAAGCACTTATCAACAGTTTTCATTTGATACCCTTATTGTACATACACAACCAAAGGTTACCCGCGTCCACGTTTTGACCTATATCTCGAGACCCCAGTCACGGAGCGGCGTGAAAAATACTCTGTACTAAAGCATTCACCAACAGCTTCAATTTGATACCCATATTGTACATACACGTTCGAAGGTTACCCGGGTCCACGTTTTGACCTATATCTCGAGACCCTATCTACCAATAGGTATTCAAACTATACGGAAATCATCTTCAATACCTACTTAACAATGTGTGTAAGTTTGGTTTAATTCGGTGCAAAGACACGGCGGGTCCACGTTTTGGCATATATTTCCAGACCCTAGTCATCTATAGGTATGAAAATTACCCCGTATTAAAGCACTTATCAACAGCTTTCATTTGATACCCTTATTGTACATACACAACCAAAGGTTACCCGCGTCCACGTTTTGACCTATATCTCGAGACCCCAGTAATTGAGCGGCATGAAGAATACTCTGTACTAAAGCATTCACCAACAGCTTCAATTTGATATCCATATTGTACAAGCTCATTCTAGGGTCCACGTTTTGGTCTCTACCTCGAGACCCTAGTCACAGATCGGCATGAAAAATACTCTGAACTAAAGCATTCACCAACAGCTTCCATTTGATATCCATATTGTACATACACGTCCGAAGGTTACCCGGGTCCACGTTTTGACCTATATCTCGAGCCCTATTTCCAAAATAAAATATAATCCATGTTACTCGTGGATAATGTAGCTTTCGAATGGAGAAAGAATTTTTAAAATCGGTCCAGTAGTTTTTGAGCCTGTTCATTACAACCAAACAAACAAACAAAGTTTTCCTCTTTATAATATTAGTATAGATAAACTGAAAATCAGGAAAATAGGAGATTGTTTTTAAATTTCAAACCAACGCATATGAATAACTAAGAAACAATCGCCTTTTTTCCTGATCATCCATGAATTTTTCGTTTCAATTTATATGTTTTATTAAGCATTGGAGCTTTTTTACCCAGTATCCATTAATATTTTTCAAAAAAAAAACGAAAAAAATTTTTTTTTCCACGAACACGTAATTTCATTCGGATTTCACATTAAATTCTCAAATTTCGTAAGAAATTATTCACTGTTCCAAAATCCACTCCAAACAAATTCACAAACAATTTTTACATGTTGCACTTACGTTTTTTCCTTATGGCATCCAAATCAGAAAGAAATATTGACACATTGTAACTCACACTGTCAATTTAACAGTTCAGTTCCGCCCCAAGCGTTAAAAAAGTAAGCGACATTATGGCTGGTTCAAAAGAACGCTGTACCCGTTGCCAGTGCTCCGAATTACAACCAAACTTTACGAAACCCATTTTCAATACTTACTTAACAATGTGCGTAAGTTTGGTTAAATTCGGTGCAAAGCCACGGCGGGTCCACGTTTTGGCATATATTTCGAGACCCTAGTCATCAATAGGTATGAAAATTACCCAGTATTAAAGCACTTATCAACAGCTTTCATTTGATATCCATATTGTACAAACACATTCTAGGCTCCACGTTTTGGTCTCCATCTCGAGACCCTAGTCACGGAGCGGATGGAAATATTCTGAACTAAAGCATTCAAGAAACAGTTTCGATTTGATCCCCATATTGTACATACACATCCGAAGGTTACCCGGGTCCACGTTTTGACCTATATTTCGAGACCCTACCTACCAATAGGTATCCAAACTATACGGAAACCATCTTCAATACCTACTTAACAATGTGTGTAAGTTTGGTTTAATTTGGTTCAAAGACACGGCGGGTCCATGTTTTGGGATACATTTCCAGACCCTAGTCATCAATAGGTATGAAAATTACCCCGTATTAAAGCACTTATCAACAGCTTTCATTTGATACCCATATTGTACATACACAACCAAAGGTTACCCGGGTCCACGTTTTGACCTATATCTCGAGACCCCATTCACGAAGCGGCATGAAAAATACTCTGTAATAAAGCATTCACCAACAGCTTTCATTTGATACCCATATTGTACATACACGTTCGAAGGTTACCCGGGTCCACGTTTTGACCTATATCTCGAGACCAATAGGTATTCAAACTATACGGAAATCATCTTCAATACCTACTTAACAATGTGCGTAAGTTTGGTTTAATTCGGCGCAAAGACACGGCGGGTCCACGTTTTGGCATATATTTCGAGACCCTAGTCATCAATAGGTATGAAAATTACCCCGTATTAAAGCACTTATCAACAGCTTTCATTTGATATCCATATTGTACAAACACATTCTAGGGTCCACGTGTTGGTCTCCATCTCGAGACCCCAGTCACGGAGCGGATGGAAATACTCTGAACTAAAGCATTCACCAACAGCTTCCATTTGATACCCATATTGTACATACACATCCGAAGGTTACCCGGGTCCACGTTTTGACCTATATCTCGGGACCCTATCTACCAATAGGTATCCAAACTATACGGAAACCATCTTCAATACCTCCTAAAGTTTGGTTTAATTCGGTTTAAGAACACGGCGGGTCCACGTTTTGGCATATATTTCGATACCCTAGTTATCAATAGATATGAAAATTACCCCGTATTAAAGCACTTATCAACAGCTTCCATTTGATACCCATATTGTACATACACGTCCGAAGGTTACCCAGGTCCACGTTTTGACCTATATCGCGAGCCCTATTTCCAAAATAAAATATAATCCATGTTACTCGTGGATAATGTAGCTTTCGAATGGTGAAAGAATTTTTAAACTCGGTCCAGTAGTTTTTGAGCCTATTCATTACAACCAAACAAACAAACAAAGTTTTCCTCTAAGGAAAAAAGAAGATTGTTTTTAAATTTCAAATCAACGCATATGAATAACTAAGAAACAATCGTCTTTTTTCCTGATCATCCATGAATTTTTCGTTTCAATTTATATGTTTTATTAAGCATTGCAGCTTTTTTAACCAGTATCCATTAATATTTTTCAAAAACAAAAAGAAAAAAAATTTTTTTCCCACGAACACATAATTTCATTCGGATTTCACATTAAATTCTCAAATTTCGTAAGAAATTATTCACTGTTCCAAAATCCACTCCAAACAAATTCACAAACAATTTTTACATGTTGCACTTATTTTTTTTCCTTATGGCATCCAAATCAGAAAGAAATATTGACACATTGTAATTCACACTGTCAATTTGACAGTTCAGTTCCGCCCCAAGCGTTAAAAAAGTAAGCGACATTATGGCTGGTTCAAAAGAACGCTGTACCCGTTGCCAGTGCTCCGAATTGCAACCAAACTTTACGAAACCCATTTTCAATACTTACTTAACAATGTTCGTAAGTTTGGTTTAATTCGGTGCAAAGACACGGCGGGTCCACGTTTTGGCATATATTTCGAGACCCTAGTCATCAATAGGTATGAAAATTACCCAGTATTAAAGCACTTATCAACAGCTTTCATTTGATATCCACATTGTAAAAACACATTCTAGGGTCCACGTATTGGTCTCCATCTCGAGACCCTAGTCACGGAGCGAATGGAAATACTCTGAACTAAAGCATTCACCAACAGCTTCCATTTGATACCCATATTGTACATACACATCCGAAGGTTACCCGGGTCCACGTTTTGACCTATATCTCGAGACCCTATCTACCAATAGGTATTCAAACTATACGGAAACCATCTTCAATACCTACTTAACAATGTGTGTAAGTTTGGTTTAATTCGGTGCAAAAACACGGCGGGTCCACATTTTGGTATATATTTCGAGACCCTAGTCATCAATAGGTATGAAAATTACCCCGTATTAAAGCACTTATCAACAGCTTCCATTTGATACCCATATTTACATACACGTCCGAAGGTTACCCGGGTCCACATTTTGACCTATATCTCGAGCCCTATTTCCAAAATAAAATATATCCATGTTACTCGTGGATAATGTAGCTTTCGAATGGTGAAAGAATTTTTAAAATCGGTCCAGTAGTTTTTGAGCCTATTCATTACAACCAAACAAACAAACAAAGTTTTCCTCTTATAATATTAGTATGTATAGATAAATTGAAAATCAGGAAAAAAGGAGATTGTTTTTAAATTTCAAATCAACGCATATGAATAACTAAGAACCAATCGTATTTTTTCCTGATCATCCATGAATTTTTCGTTTCAATTTATATGTTTTATTAAGCATTGGAGCTTTTTTAACCATTATCCATTTATATTTTTCAAAAAAAAAACGAAAAAATTTTTTTTTTCCACAAACACATAATTTCATTCGAATTTCACATTAAATTCTGAAATTTCGTAAGAAGTTATTCACTGTTCCAAAATCCACTCCAAAAAAATTCACAAACAATTTTTATATGTTGCACTTACGTTTTTTCCTTATGGCATCCAAATCAGAAAGAAATATTGACCCATTGTAACTCACACTGTCAATTTGACAGTTCAGTTCCGCCCCAAGCGTTAAAAAAGTAAGCGATATTATGGCTGGTTCAAAAGAACGCTGTACCCGTTGCCAGTGCTCCGAATTACAACCAAACTTTACGAAACCCATTTTCAATACTTACTTAACAATGTGCGTAAGTTTGGTTTAAGGGCGGGGGGGGGTAAGGGATAAACGCTAAAAAAAAACACTTTTTTCATGAATTTATTGTAGCGAAACGGTTCAAGTCAGTTTATTAAAAGTTGTTGCATATTATAAAGTAACATTTCAAGAATATTTGATAAAATTTTCATGTAAAAATATTGCAAAATGAGCGAATGAGAGCACATTTACGTAGACGTCTTTTCAAAAATACATTTTGCAGTAGTCAGCACATCTCAGCGTAGAATCATCTGAAATCAAAAAAATCGAATAATTTAGTTAAAGTATGAGTTAAACTTCCCCCCAACGTTTATTTTGACGATTTATTTTCATTTTCAGCCATTTGGTAGTCGGTTGAAGTAAAAAGTGATTTTTGACGAAAAAATGGCGCCATTTTGTAGGTGTAAAACCACCTTAATATAAAAAAAAAAAAAAATGGCGAAAAAAAAACGTTGGGGGAGGTTTTTTATATGTAAAATATGTGTGCACAATTTCAAAAGGATCGGTTGTGTAGTTTTCAAATGCCAATGACTACGCACTTTAAAAAAAAAGGTTCGAGAAAACCGCGTTTAAAGTTTTAACGGACTATGCGCGCAACTGCTAAGTCTCGGCAGATGTTTGAGGCGGCTCGGCTTTATGCTCTATAACTTAAAAAGTTCTGCTCGGATTGACTTAAAATTTTAACACGGTATTTTTGAAATGTTTTACTACAATAACATGCAAACAAAAAAATCGAGTTTTATCCCTTACCCCCCCCTTAATTCAGTGCAAAGACACGGCGGGTCCACGTTTTGGCATATATTTCGAGACCCTAGTCATCAATAGGTATCCAAACTATACGGAAACCATCTTCAATACCTCCTTAAGTTTGGTTTAATTCGGTTTAAAGACACGGCGGGTCCACGTTTTGGCATATATTTCGATACCCTAGTTATCAATAGATATGAAAATTACCCCGTATTAAAGCACTTATTAACAGCTTCCATTTGATACCCATATTGTACATACTCAACCAAAGGTTACCCGGGTCCACGTTTTGACCTGTATCTCGAGACCCCAGTAACGGAGCAGCATGAAAAATACTCTATACTAAAGCATTCACCAACAGCTTCCATTTGATACCCATATTGTACATACACATCCGAAGGTTACCCGGGTCCACGTTTTGACCTATATCTCGAGACCCTATCTACCAATAGGTATTCCAACTATACGGAAACCATCTTCAATACCTCCTTAACAATGTGTGTAAGTTTGGTTTAATTCGGTTCAAAGACACGGCGGGTCCACGTTTTGGCATATATTTCGAGACCCTAGTCATCAATAGGTATGAAAATTACCCCGTATTAAAGCACTTATCAACAGCTTCCATTTGATACCCATATTGTACATACACATCCGAAGGTTACCCGGGTCCACGTTTTGACCTATATCTCGAGACCCTATCTACCAATAGGTATTCCAACTATACGGAAACCATCTTCAATACCTCCTTAACAATGTGTGTAAGTTTGGTTTAATTCGGTTCAAAGACACGGCGGGGCCACGTTTTGGCATATATTTCGAGACCCTAGTCATCAATAGGTGTGGAAATTACCCCGTATTAAAGCACTTATCAACAGCTTTCATTTGATATCCATATTGTACAAACACATTCTAGGGTCCACGTTTTGGTCTCTATCTCGAGACCCCATTCACGGAGCGGCATGAAAAATACTCTGAGCTAAAGCATTCACCAACAGCTTCCATTTGATACCCATATTGTACATACACGTCCGAAGGTTACCCGGGTCCACGTTTTGACTTATATCTCGAGACCCTATCTACCAATAGGTATTCCAACTATACGGAAACCATCTTCAATACCTCCTTAACAATGTGTGTAAGTTTGGTTTAATTCGGTGCAAAGACACGGCGGGTCCACGTTTTGGCATATATTTCCAGACCCTAGTCATCAATAGGTATGAAAATTACCCCGTATTAAAGCACTTATCAACAGCTTTCATTTGATACCCATATTGTACATACTCAACCAAAGGTTACCCGGGTCCACGTTTTGACCTATATCTCGAGACCCCAGTAACGGAGCAGCATGAAAAATACTCTATACTAAAGCATTCACCAACAGCTTCCATTTGATACCCATATTGTACATACACGTAAGAAGGTTACCTGGGTCCACGTTTTGACCTATATCTCGAGACCCTATATACCAATAGGTATTCAAACTATACGGAAATCATCTTCAACAGCTACTTAACAATGTGTGTAAGTTTGGTTTAATTCGGTGCAAAGACACGGCGGGTCCACGTTTTGGCATATATTTCGAGACCCTAGTCATCAATAGGTATGAAAATTACCCCGTATTAAAGCAATTATCAAAGGCTTTCATTTGATATCCACATTGTAAAAACACATTCTAGGGTCCACGTATTGGTCTCCATCTCGAGACCCTAGTCACGGAGCGAATGGAAATACTCTGAACTAAAGCATTTACCAACAGCTTCCATTTGATACCCATATTGTACATACACGTTCGAAGGTTACCCGGGTACACGTTTTGACCTATATTTCGAGACCCTATCTACCCATAGGTATCCAAACTATACGGAAACCATCTTCAATACCTACTTAACAATGTGTGTAAGTTTGGTTTAATTCGGTGCAAAGAAACGGCAAGTCCAGGTTTTGGCATATATTTCGGGACCCTAGTCATCAATAGGTATGAAAATTAACCCGTAGTAAAGCACTTATCCACAGCTTCCATTTGGTACCAATATTGTACATACACAACCAAAGGTTACCCGGGTCCACGTTGTGACCTATATCTCGAGACGCCAGTCACGGAGCGGCATGAAAAATACTCTATACTAAAGCATTCACCAACAGCTTCCATTTGATACCCATATTTATATTACATACACGTCCGAAGGTTACCCGGGTCCACATTTTGACCTATATCTCGAGCCCTATTTCCAAAATAAAATATAATCCATGTTACTCGTGGATAATGTAGCTTTCGAATGGTGAAAGAATTTTTAAAATCGGTCCAGTAGTTTTTGAGCCTATTCATTACAACCAAACAAACAAACAAAGTTTTCCTCTTATAATATTAGTATGTATAGATAAATTGAAAATCAGGAAAAAAGGAGATTGTTTTTAAATTCAAATCAACGCATATGAATAACTAAGAACCAATCGTCTTTTTTCCTGATCATCCATGAATTTTTCGTTTCAATTTATATGTTTTATTAAGCATTGGAGCTTTTTTAACCATTATCCATTTATATTTTTCAAAAAAAAAACGAAAAAATTTTTTTTTTCCACAAACACATAATTTCATTCGAATTTCACATTAAATTCTGAAATTTCGTAAGAAGTTATTCACTGTTCCAAAATCCACTCCAAAAAAATTCACAAACAATTTTTATATGTTGCACTTACGTTTTTTCCTTATGGCATCCAAATCAGAAAGAAATATTGACCCATTGTAACTCACACTGTCAATTTGACAGTTCAGTTCCGCCCCAAGCGTTAAAAAAGTAAGCGATATTATGGCTGGTTCAAAAGAACGCTGTACCCGTTGCCAGTGCTCCGAATTACAACCAAACTTTACGAAACCCATTTTCAATACTTACTTAACAATGTGCGTAAGTTTGGTTTAAGGGCGGGGGGGGTAAGGGATAAACGCTAAAAAAAACACTTTTTTCATGAATTTATTGTAGCGAAACGGTTCAAGTCAGTTTATTAAAAGTTGTTGCATATTATAAAGTAACATTTCAAGAATATTTGATAAAATTTTCATGTAAAAATATTGCAAAATGAGCGAATGAGAGCACATTTACGTAGACGTCTTTTCAAAAATACATTTTGCAGTAGTCAGCACATCTCAGCGTAGAATCATCTGAAATCAAAAAAATCGAATAATTTAGTTAAAGTATGAGTTAAACTTCCCCCCAACGTTTATTTTGACGATTTATTTTCATTTTCAGCCATTTGGTAGTCGGTTGAAGTAAAAAGTGATTTTTGATGAAAAAATGGCGCCATTTTGTAGGTGTAAAACCACCTTAATATAAAAAAAAATGGCGAAAAAAAAACGTTGGGGAAGGTTTTTTATATGTAAAATATGTGTGCACAATTTCAAAAGGATCGGTTGTGTAGTTTTCAAATGCCAATGACTACGCACTTTAAAAAAAAGGTTCGAGAAAACCGCGTTTAAAGTTTTAACGGACTATGCGCGCAACTGCTAAGTCTCGGCAGATGTTTGAGGCGGCTCGGCTTTATGCTCTATAACTTAAAAAGTTCTGCTCGGATTGACTTAAAATTTTAACACGGTATTTTTGAAATGTTTTACTACAATAACATGCAAAAAAAAAAAATCGAGTTTTATCCCTTACCCCCCCCCCTTAATTCAGTGCAAAGACACGGCGGATAAGATAGATACTCTGAGCCAAAGCATTCACCGACAGCTTCCATTTGATACCCATATTGTACATACACATCCGAAGGTTACCCGGGTCCACGTTTTGACCTATATCTCGAGACCCTATCTACCAATAGGTATTCCAACTATACGGAAACCATCTTCAATACCTCCTTAACAATGTGTGTAAGTTTGGTTTAATTCGGTTCAAAGACACAGCGGGGCCACGTTTTGGCATATATTTCGAGACCCTAGTCATCAATAGGTGTGGAAATTACCCCGTATTAAAGCACTTATCAACAGCTTTCATTTGATATCCATATTGTACAAACACATTCTAGGGTCCACGTTTTGGTCTCTATCTCGAGACCCCATTCACGGAGCGGCATGAAAAATACTCTGAGCCAAAGCATTCACCGACAGCTTCCATTTGATACCCATATTGTACATACACGTCCGAAGGTTACCCGGGTCCACGTTTTGACTTATATCTCGAGACCCTATCTACCAATAGGTATTCCAACTATACGGAAACCATCTTCAATACCTCCTTAACAATGTGTGTAAGTTTGGTTTAATTCGGTTCAAAGACACGGCGGGTCCACGTTTTGGTATATATTTCCAGACCCTAGTCATCAATAGGTATGAAAATTACCCCGTATTAAAGCACTTATCAACAGCTTTCATTTGATACCCATATTGTACATACTCAACCAAAGGTTACCCGGGTCCACGTTTTGACCTATATCTCGAGACCCCAGTAACGGAGCAGCATGAAAAATACTCTATACTAAAGCATTCACCAACAGCTTCCATTTGATACCCATATTGTACATACACGTAAGAAGGTTACCTGGGTCCACGTTTTGACCTATATCTCGAGACCCTATCTACCAATAGGTATTCAAACTATACGGAAATCATCTTCAACAGCTACTTAACAATGTGTGTAAGTTTGGTTTAATTCGGTGCAAAGACACGGCGGGTCCACGTTTTGGCATATATTTCGAGACCCTAGTCATCAATAGGTATGAAAATTACCCCGTATTAAAGCAATTATCAAAGGCTTTCATTTGATATCCACATTGTAAAAACACATTCTAGGGTCCACGTATTGGTCTCCATCTCGAGACCCTAGTCACGGAGCGAATGGAAATACTCTGAACTAAAGCATTTACCAACAGCTTCCATTTGATACCCATATTGTACATACACGTTCGAAGGTTACCCGGGTACACGTTTTGACCTATATTTCGAGACCCTATCTACCCATAGGTATCCAAACTATACGGAAACCATCTTCAATACCTACTTAACAATGTGTGTAAGTTTGGTTTAATTCGGCGCAAAGACACGGCGGGTCCACGTTTTGGCATATATTTCGATACCCTAGTTATCAATAGATATGAAAATTACTCCGTATTAAAGCACTTATCAACAGCTTTCATTTGATACCCATATTGTACATACACGTCCGAAGGTTACCCGGGTCCACGTTTTGACCTATATCTCGAGACCCCATTCACGAAGCGGCATGAAAAATACTCCGATCCAAAGCATTCACCAACAGCTTCCATTTGATACCCATATTGTACATACACATCCGAAGGTTACCCGGGTCCACGTTTTGACCTATATCTCGAGACCCTATCTACCAATAGGTATCCAAACTGTACGGAAACCATCTTCAGTACCTACTTAACAATGTGTGTAAGTTTGGTTTAATTCGACGCAAAGAAACGGCGGGTCCACGTTTTGGCATATATTTCGATACCCTAGTTATCAATAGATATGAAAATTACCCCGTATTAAAGCACTTATCAACAGCTTCCATTTGATACCCATATTGTACATACACATTCTAGGGTCCACGTTTTGACCTATATCTCGAGACCCTATCTACCAATAGGTATCCAAACTATACGGAAACCATCTTCAATACCTACTTAACAAAGTGTGTAAGTTTGGTTTAATTCGGCGCAAAGACACGGCGGGTCCACGTTTTGGCATATATTTCGATACCCTAGTTATCAATAGATATGAAAATTACCCCGTATTAAAGCACTTATCAACAGCTTTCATTTGATATCCATATTGTACAAACACATTCTAGGGTCCACGTTTTGGTCTCTATCTCGAGACCCCATTCACGGAGCGGCATGAAAAATACTCTATACTAAAGCATTCACCAACAGCTTCCATTTGATACCCATATTGTACATACACGTTCGAAGGTTACCCGGGTCCACGTTTTGACCTATATCTCGAGACCCTATCTACCAATAGGTATTCAAACTATACGGAAATCATCTTCAATACCTACTTAACAATGTGTGTAAGTTTGGTTTAATTCGGTGCAAAGACACGGCGGGTTCACGTTTTGGCATATATTTCCAGACCCTAGTCATCTATAGGTATGAAAATTACCCCGTATTAAAGCACTTATCAACAGCTTTCATTTGATACCCTTATTGTACATACACAACCAAAGGTTACCCGCGTCCACGTTTTGACCTATATCTCGAGACCCCAGTCACGGAGCGGCATGAAAAATACTCTTTACTAAAGCATTCACCAACAGCTTCAATTTGATATCCATATTGTACAAGCTCATTCTAGGGTCCACGTTTTGGTCTCTACCTCGAGACCCTAGTCACAGAGCGGCATGAAAAATACCCTGAACTAAAGCATTCACCAACAGCTTCCATTTGATACCCATATTGTACATACACATCCGAAGGTTACCCGGGTCCACGTTTTGACCTATATCTCGAGACCCTATCTACCAATAGGTATTCAAACTATACGGAAATCATCTTCAATACCTACTTAACAATGTGTGTAAGTTTGGTTTAATTCGGTTCAAAGACACGGCGGGGCCACGTTTTGGCATATATTTCGAGACCCTAGTCATCAATAGGTGTGGAAATTACCCCGTATTAAAGCACTTATCAACAGCTTTCATTTGATATCCATATTGTACAAACACATTCTAGGGTCCACGTTTTGGTCTCTATCTCGAGACCCTAGTCATCAATAGGTATGAAAATTACCCCGTAATAAAGCATTCACCAACAGCTTCCATTTGATACCCATATTGTACATACACGTCCGAAGGTTACCCGGGTCCACGTTTTGACTTATATCTCGAGACCCTATCTACCAATAGGTATTCCAACTATACGGAAATCATCTTCAATACCTACTTAACAATGTGTGTAAGTTTGGTTTAATTCGGCGCTAAGACACGGCGGATCCACGTTTTGGCATATATTTCGAGACCCTAGTCATCAATAGGTATTAAAATTAACCCGTAGTAAAGCACTTATCCACAGCTTCCATTTGATACCAATATTGTACATACACAACCAAAGGTTACCCGGGTCCACGTTTTGACCTATATCTCGAGACGCCAGTCACGGATCGGCATGAAAAATACTCTGTAATAAAGTATTCGCCAACAGCTTTCATTTGATACCCATATTGTACATACACGTCCGAAGGTTACCCGGGTCCACGTTTTGACCTATATCTCGAGACCCTATCTACCAATAGGTATTCAAACTATACGGAAATCATCTTCAATACCTACTTAACAATGTGTGGTCCGAAGGTTACCCGGGTCCACGTTTTGACTTATATCTCGAGACCCTATCTACCAATAGGTATTCCAACTATACGGAAATCATCTTCAATACCTACTTAACAATGTGTGTAAGTTTGCTTTAATTCGGCGCTAAGACACGGCGGATCCACGTTTTGGCATATATTTCGAGACCCTAGTCATCAATAGGTATTAAAATTAACCCGTAGTAAAGCACTTATCCACAGCTTCCATTTGATACCCATATTGTACATACACAACCAAAGGTTACCCGGGTCCACGTTTTGAACTATATCTCGAGACGCCAGTCACGGATCGGCATGAAAAATACTCTGTAATAAAGTATTCACCAACAGCTTTCATTTGATACCCATATTGTACATACACGTCCGAAGGTTACCCGGGTCCACGTTTTGACTTATATCTCGAGACCCTATCTACCAATAGGTATTCAAACTATACGGAAACCATCTTCAATACCTACTTAACAATGTGTGTAAGTTTGGTTTAATTCGGTGCAAAGACACGGCAAGTCCACGTTTTGGCATATATTTCGAGACCCTAGTCATCAATAGGTATGAAAATTAACCCGTAGTAAAGCACTTATCCACAGCTTCCATTTGGTACCAATATTGTACATACACAACCAAAGGTTACCCGGGTCCACGTTGTGACCTATATCTCGAGACGCCAGTCACAGAGCGGCATGAAAAATACTCTGTACTAAAGCATTCACCAACAGCTTCCATTTGATACCCATATTTACATACACGTCCGAAGGTTACCCGGGTCCACATTTTGACCTATATCTCGAGCCCTATTTCCAAAATAAAATATAATCCATGTTACTCGTGGATAATGTAGCTTTCGAATGGTGAAAGAATTTTTAAAATCGGTCCAGTAGTTTTTGAGCCTATTCATTACAACCAAACAAACAAACAAAGTTTTCCTCTTATAATATTAGTATGTATAGATAAATTGAAAATCAGGAAAAAACGAGATTGTTTTTAAATTTCAAATCAACGCATATGAATAACTAAGAACCAATCGTCTTTTTTCCTGATCATCCATGAATTTTTCGTTTCAATTTATATGTTTTATTAAGCATTGGAGCTTTTTTAACCATTATCCATTTATATTTTTCAAAAAAAAAACGAAAACATTTTTTTTTTCCACAAACACATAATTTCATTCGAATTTCACATTAAATTCTGAAATTTCGTAAGAAGTTATTCACTGTTCCAAAATCCACTCCAAAAAAATTCACAAACAATTTTTATATGTTGCACTTACGTTTTTTCCTTATGGCATCCAAATCAGAAAGAAATATTGACCCATTGTAACTCACACTGTCAATTTGACAGTTCAGTTCCGCCCCAAGCGTTAAAAAAGTAAGCGATATTATGGCTGGTTCAAAAGAACGCTGTACCCGTTGCCAGTGCTCCGAATTACAACCAAACTTTACGAAACCCATTTTCAATACTTACTTAACAATGTGCGTAAGTTTGGTTAAATTCGGTGCAAAGCCACGGCGGGTCCACGTTTTGGCATATATTTCGAGACCCTAGTCATCAATAGGTATGAAAATTACCCAGTATTAAAGCACTTATCAACAGCTTTCATTTGATATCCATATTGTACAAACACATTCTAGGGTCCACGTTTTGGTCTCCATCTCGAGACCCTAGTCACGGAGCGGATGGAAATATTCTGAACTAAAGCATTCAAGAAACAGTTTCCATTTGATCCCCATATTGTACATACACATCGAAGGTTGCCCGGGTCCACGTTTTGACCTATATTTCGAGACCCTATCTACCAATAGGTATCCAAACTATGCGGAAACCATCTTCAATACCTACTTAACAATGTGTGTAAGTTTGGTTTAATTTGTTTCAAAGACACGGCGGGTCCATGTTTTGGGATACATTTCCAGACCCTAGTCATCAATAGGTATGGAAATTACCCCGTATTAAAGCACTTATCCACAGCTTCCATTTGGTACCAATATTGTACATACACAACCAAAGGTTACCCGGGTCCACGTTGTGACCTATATCTCGAGACGCCAGTGGCATGAAAAATACTCTATACTAAAGCATTCACCAACAGCTTCCATTTGATACCCATATTTACATACACGTCCGAAGGTTACCCGGGTCCACATTTTGACCTATATCTCGAGCCCTATTTCCAAAATAAAATATAATCCATGTTACTCGTGGATAATGTAGCTTTCGAATGGTGAAAGAATTTTTAAAATCGGTCCAGTAGTTTTTGAGCCTATTCATTACAACCAAACAAACAAACAAAGTTTTCCTCTTATAATGTATGTATAGATAAATTGAAAATCAGGAAAAAAGGAGATTGTTTTTAAATTTCAAATCAACGCATATGAATAACTAAGAACCAATCGTCTTTTTTCCTGATCATCCATGAATTTTTCGTTTCAATTTATATGTTTTATTAAGCATTGGAGCTTTTTTAACCATTATCCATTTATATTTTTCAAAAAAAAAACGAAAAAATTTTTTTTTTCCACAAACACATAATTTCATTCGAATTTCACATTAAATTCTGAAATTTCGTAAGAAGTTATTCACTGTTCCAAAATCCACTCCAAAAAAATTCACAAACAATTTTTATATGTTGCACTTACGTTTTTTCCTTATGGCATCCAAATCAGAAAGAAATATTGACCCATTGTAACTCACACTGTCAATTTGACAGTTCAGTTCCGCCCCAAGCGTTAAAAAAGTAAGCGACATTATGGCTGGTTCAAAAAAACGCTGTACCCGTTGCCAGTGCTCCGAATTACAACCAAACTTTACGAAACCCATTTTCAATACTTACTTAACAATGTGCGTAAGTTTGGTTTAAGGGCGGGGGGGGTAAGGGATAAACGCTAAAAAAAAAACACTTTTTTCATGAATTTATTGTAGCGAAACGGTTCAAGTCAGTTTATTAAAAGTTGTTGCATATTATAAAGTAACATTTCAAGAATATTTGATAAAATTTTCATGTAAAAATATTGCAAAATGAGCGAATGAGAGCACATTTACGTAGACGTCTTTTCAAAAATACATTTTGCAGTAGTCAGCACATCTCAGCGTAGAATCATCTGAAATCAAAAAAATCGAATAATTTAGTTAAAGTATGAGTTAAACTTCCCCCCAACGTTTATTTTGACGATTTATTTTCATTTTCAGCCATTTGGTAGTCGGTTGAAGTAAAAAGTGATTTTTGACGAAAAAATGGCGCCATTTTTTAGGTGTAAAACCACCTTAATATAAAAAAAAAATGGCGAAAAAAAAACGTTGGGGGAGGTTTTTTATATGTAAAATATGTGTGCACAATTTCAAAAGGATCGGTTGTGTAGTTTTCAAATGCCAATGACTACGCACTTTAAAAAAAAAGGTTCGAGAAAACCGCGTTTAAAGTTTTAACGGACTATGCGCGCAACTGCTAAGTCTCGGCAGATGTTTGAGGCGGCTCGGCTTTATGCTCTATAACTTAAAAAGTTCTGCTCGGATTGACTTAAAATTTTAACACGGTATTTTTGAAATGTTTTACTACAATAACATGCAAACAAAAAAATCGAGTTTTATCCCTTACCCCCCCCTTAATTCAGTGCAAAGACACGGCGGGTCCACGTTTTGGCATATATTTCGAGACCCTAGTCATCAATAGGTATCCAAACTATACGGAAACCATCTTCAATACCTCCTTAAGTTTGGTTTAATTCGGTTTAAAGACACGGCGGGTCCACGTTTTGGCATATATTTCGATACCCTAGTTATCAATAGATATGAAAATTACCCCGTATTAAAGCACTTATTAACAGCTTCCATTTGATACCCATATTGTACATACTCAACCAAAGGTTACCCGGGTCCACGTTTTGACCTATATCTCGAGACCCCAGTAACGGAGCAGCATGAAAAATACTCTATACTAAAGCATTCACCAACAGCTTCCATTTGATACCCATATTGTACATACACATCCGAAGGTTACCCGGGTCCACGTTTTGACCTATATCTCGAGACCCTATCTACCAATTGGTATTCCAACTATACGGAAACCATCTTCAATACCTCCTAAAGTTTGGTTTAATTCGGTTCAAAGACACGGCGGGTCCACGTTTTGGCATATATTTCGAGACCCTAGTCATCAATAGGTATGAAAATTACCCCGTATTAAAGCACTTATCAACAGCTTCCATTTGATACCCATGTTGTACATACACAACCAAAGGTTACCCGGGTCCACGTTTTGACCTATATCTCGAGACCCCAGTCACGGATCGGCATGAAAAATACTCTGTAATAAAGCATTCACCAACAGCTTTCATTTGATACCCATATTGTACATACACATCCGAAGGTTACCCGGGTCCACGTTTTGACCTATATCTCGAGACCCTATCCACCAATAGGTATTCAAACTATACGGAAATCATCTTCAATACCTACTTAACAATGTGTGTAAGTTTGGTTTAATTCGGTTCAAAGACACGGCGGGGCCACGTTTTGGCATATATTTCGAGACCCTAGTCATCAATAGGTGTGGAAATTACCCCGTATTAAAGCACTTATCAACAGCTTTCATTTGATATCCATATTGTACAAACACATTCTAGGGTCCACGTTTTGGTCTCTATCTCGAGACCCCATTCACGGAGCGGCATGAAAAATACTCTGAGCTAAAGCATTCACCAACAGCTTCCATTTGATACCCATATTGTACATACACGTCCGAAGGTTACCCGGGTCCACGTTTTGACTTATATCTCGAGACCCTATCTACCAATAGGTATTCCAACTATACGGAAACCATCTTCAATACCTCCTTAACAATGTGTGTAAGTTTGGTTTAATTCGGTTCAAAGACACGGCGGGTCCACGTTTTGGTATATATTTCCAGACCCTAGTCATCAATAGGTATGAAAATTACCCCGTATTAAAGCACTTATCAACAGCTTTCATTTGATACCCATATTGTACATACTCAACCAAAGGTTACCCGGGTCCACGTTTTGACCTATATCTCGAGACCCCAGTAACGGAGCGGCATGAAAAATACTCTATACTAAAGCATTCACCAACAGCTTCCATTTGATACCCATATTGTACATACACGTAAGAAGGTTACCTGGGTCCACGTTTTGACCTATATCTCGAGACCCTATCTACCAATAAGTATTCAAACTATACGGAAATCATCTTCAACAGCTACTTAACAATGTGTGTAAGTTTGGTTTAATTCGGTGCAAAGACACGGCGGGTCCACGTTTTGGCATATATTTCGAGACCCTAGTCATCAATAGGAATGAAAATTACCCCGTATTAAAGCAATTATCAAAAGCTTTCATTTGATATCCATATTGTACAAACACATTCTAGGGTCCACGTTTTGGTCTCCATCTCGAGACCCTAGTCACGGAGCGGATGGAAATACTCTGAACTAAAGCATTCACCAACAGCTTCCATTTGATACCCATATTGTACATACACATCCGAAGGTTACCCGGGTCCACGTTTTGACCTATATTTCGAGACCCTATCTACCAATAGGTATCCAAACTATACGGAAACCATCTTCAATACCTACTTAACAATGTGTGTAAGTTTGGTTTAATTCGACGCAAAGACCCGGCGGGTCAACGTTTTGGGATATATTTCGATACCCTAGTTATCAATAGATATGAAAATTACCCCGTATTAAAGCACTTATCAACAGCTTTCATTTGATACCCATATTGTACATACTCAACCAAAGGTTACCCGGGTCCACGTTTTGACCTATATCTCGAGCCCTATTTCCAAAATAAAATATAATCCATGTTACTCGTGGATAATGTAGCTTTCGAATGGTGAAAGAATTTTTAAAATCGGTCCAGTAGTTTTTGAGCCTATTCATTACAACCAAACAAACAAACAAAGTTTTCCTCTTTATAATATTAGTATAGATAAATTGAAAATCAGGATAAAAGGAGATTGTTTTTAAATTTCAAACCAACGCATATGAATAACTAAGAAACAATCGTCTTTTTCCCGATCATCCATGAATTTTTCGTTTCAATTTATATGTTTTATTAAGCATTGGAGCTTTTTTAACCATTATCCATTAATATTTTTCAAAAAAAAAAAGAAAAAAAATTTTTTTCCCACGAACACATAATTTCATTCGGATTTCGCATTAAATTCTCAAATTTCGTAAGAAATTATTCACTGTTCCAAAATCCACTCCAAAAAAATTCACAAACAATTTTTACATGTTGCACTTACGTTTTTTCCTTATGGCATCCAAATCAGAAAGAAATATTGACACATTGTAATTCACACTGTCAATTTGACAGTTCAGTTCCGCCCCAAGCGTTAAAAAGGTAAGCGACATTATGGCTGGTTCAAAAGAACGCTGTACCCGTTGCCAGTGCTCCGAATTGCAACCAAACTTTACGAAACCCATTTTCAATACTTACTTAACAATGTTCGTAAGTTTGGTTTAATTCGGTTTAAAGACACGGCGGGTCCACGTTTTGGCATATATATCGAGACCCTAGTCATCAATAGGTATGAAAATTACCCCGTATTAAAGCACTTATCAACAGCTTTCATTTGATATCCACATTGTAAAAACACATTCTAGGGTCCACGTATTGGTCTCCATCTCGAGACCCTAGTCACGGAGCGAATGGAAATACTCTGAACTAAAGCATTTACCAACAGCTTCCATTTGATACCCATATTGTACATACACGTTCGAAGGTTACCCGGGTCCACGTTTTGACCTATATTTCGAGACCCTATCTACCAATAGGTATCCAAACTATACGGAAACCATCTTCAATACCTACTTAACAATGTGTGTAAGTTTGGTTTAATTCGGCGCAAAGACACGGCGGGTCCACGTTTTGGCATATATTTCGATACCCTAGTTATCAATAGATATGAAAATTACCCCGTATTAAAGCAATTATCAACAGCTTTCATTTGATATCCACATTGTACAAACACATTCTAGGGTCCGCGTTTTGGTCTCCATCTCGAGACCCTAGTCACGGAGCGGATGGAAATACTCTGAACTAAAGCATTCACCAACAGCTTCCATTTGATACCCATATTGTACATACACATCCGAAGGTTACCCGGGTCCACGTTTTGACCTATATCTCGAGACCCTATCTACCAATAGGTATCCAAACTATACGGAAACCATCTTCAATACCTCCTTAACAATGTGTGTAAGTTTGGTTTAATTCGGTTTAAAGACACGGCGGGTCCACGTTTTGGCATATATTTCGAGACCCTAGTCATCAATAGATATGAGAATTACCCCGTATTAAAGCACTTATCAACAGCTTTCATTTGATATCCATATTGTACAAACACATTCTAGGGTCCACGTTTTGGTCTCCATCTCGAGACCCTAGTCACGGAGCGGATGGAAATACTCTGAACTAAAGCATTCACCAACAGCTTCCATTTGATACCCATATTGTACATACACATCCGAAGGTTAGCCGGGTCCACGTTTTGACCTATATCTCGAGACCCTATCTACCAATAGGTATCCAAACTATACGGAAACCATCTTCAATACCTCCTTAACAATGTGTGTAAGTTTGGTTTAATTCGGTGCAAAGACACGGCGGGTTCACGTTTTGGCATATATTTCGAGACCCTAGTCATCAATAGGTAAGAAAATTACCCCGTATTAAAGCACTTATCAACAGCTTTCATTTGATATCCATATTGTACAAACACATTCTAGGGTCCACGTTTAGGTCGCCATCTCGAGACCCTAGTCACGGAGCGGATGGAAATACTCTGAACTAAAGCATTCACCAACAGCTTCCATTTGATACCCATATTGTACATACACATCCGAAGGTTACCCGGGTCCACGTTTTGACCTATATTTCGAGACCCTATCTACCAACAGGTATCCAAACTATACGGAAACCATCTTCAATACCTACTTAACAATGTGCGTAAGTTTGGTTTAATTCGGCGCAAAGACACGGCGGGTCCACGTTTTGGCATATATTTCGATACCCTAGTTATCAATAGATATGAAAATTACTCCGTATTAAAGCACTTATCAACAGCTTTCATTTGATACCCATATTGTACATACACGTCCGAAGGTTACCCGGGCCCACGTTTTGACCTATATCTCGAGACCCCATTCACGAAGCGGCATGAAAAATACTCCGAACCAAAGCATTCACCAACAGCTTCCATTTGATACCCATATTGTACATACACATCCGAAGGTTACCCGGGTCCACGTTTTGACCTATATCTCGAAACCCTATCTACCAATAGGTATCCAAACTATACGGAAACCATCTTCAATACCTACTTAACAAAGTGTGTAAGTTTGGTTTAATTCGGCGCAAAGACACGGCGGGTCCACGTTTTGGCATATATTTCGATACCCTAGTCATCAATAGATATGAAAATTACCCCGTATTAAAGCACTTATCAACAGCTTCCATTTGATACCCATATTGTACATACACACCCAAAGGTTACCCGGGTCCACGTTTTGACCTATATCTCGAGACCCCAGTCACGGAGCGGCATGAAAAATACTCTGTAATAAAGCATTCACCAACAGCTTCCATTTGATACCCATATTGTACATACACGTCCGAAGGTTACCCGGGTCCACGTTTTGACCTATATCTCGAGACCCTATCTACCAATAGGTATTCAAACTATACGGAAATCATCTTCAATACCTACTTAACAATGTGTGTAAGTTTGGTTTAATTCGGTGCAAAGACACGGCGGGTCCACGTTTTGGCATATATTTCCAGACCCTAGTCATCTATAGGTATGAAAATTACCCCGTATTAAAGCACTTATCAACAGCTTTCATTTGATACCCTTATTGTACATACACAACCAAAGGTTACCCGGGTCCACGTTTTGACCTATATCTCGAGACCCCAGTCACGGAGCGGCATGAAAAATACTCTGTACTAAAGCATTCACCAACAGCTTCAATTTGATATCCATATTGTACAAGCTCATTCTAGGGTCCACGTTTTGGTCTCTACCTCGAGACCCTAGTCACAGAGCGGCATGAAAAATACTCTGAACTAAAGCATTCACCAACAGCTTCCATTTGATATCCATATTGTACATACACGTCCGAAGGTTACCCGGGTCCACGTTTTGACCTATATCTCGAGCCCTATTTCCCAAATAAAATATAATCCATGTTACTCGTGGATAATGTAGCTTTCGAATGGAGAAAGAATTTTTAAAATCGGTCCAGTAGTTTTTGAGCCTGTTCATTACAACCAAACAAACAAACAAAGTTTTCCTCTTTATAATATTAGTATAGATAAACTGAAAATCAGGAAAAAAGGAGATTGTTTTTAAATTTCAAACCAACGCATATGAATAACTAAGAAACAATCGTCTTTTTTCCTGATCATCCATGAATTTTTCGTTTCAATTTATATGTTTTATTAAGCATTGGAGCTTTTTTAACCAGTATCCATTAATATTTTTAAAAAAAAAAACGAAAAAAATTTTTTTTTCCACGAACACATAATTTCATTCGGATTTCACATTAAATTCTGTTGATAGCTTCCATTTGATACCCATATTGTACATACACGTCCGAAGGTTACCCGGCTCCACGTTTTGACCTATATCTCGAGCCCTATTTCCAAAATAAAATATAATCCATGTTACTCGTGGATAATGTAGCTTTCGAATGGTGAAAGAATTTTTAAACTCGGTCCAGTAGTTTTTGAGCCTATTCATTACAACCAAACAAACAAACAAAGTTTTCCTCTAAGGAAAAAGGAAGATTGTTTTTAAATTTCAAATCAACGCATATGAATAACTAAGAAACAATCGTCTTTTTTCCTGATCATCCATGAATTTTTCGTTTCAATTTATATGTTTTATTAAACATTGGAGCTTTTTTAACCATTATCCTTTAATATTTTTCAAAAAAAAAAAGAAAAAAAATTTTTTTCCCACGAACACATAATTTCATTCGGATTTCACATTAAATTCTCAAATTTCGTAAGAAATTATTCACTGTTCCAAAATCCACTCCAAAAAAATTCACAAACAATTTTTACATGTTGCACTTACGTTTTTTCCTTATGGCATCCAAATCAGAAAGAAATATTGACACATTGTAATTCACACTGTCAATTTGACAGTTCAGTTCCGCCCCAAGCGTTAAAAAAGTAAGCGACATTATGGCTGGTTCAACAGAACGCTGTACTCGTTGCCAGTGCTCCGAATTGCAACCAAACTTTACGAAACCCATTTTCAATACTTACTTAACAATGTTCGTAAGTTTGGTTTAATTCGGTGCAAAGACACGGCGGGTCCACGTTTTGGCATATATTTCGAGACCCTAGTCATCAATAGGTATGAAAATTACCCAGTATTAAAGCACTTATCAACAGCTTTCATTTGATATCCACATTGTAAAAACACATTCTAGGGTCCACGTATTGGTCTCCATCTCGAGACCCTAGTCACGGAGCGAATGGAAATACTCTGAACTAAAGCATTCACCAACAGCTTCCATTTGATACCAATATTGTACATACACAACCAAAGGTTACCCGGGTCCACGTTTTGACCTATATCTCGAGACGCCAGTCACGGATCGGCATGAAAAATACTCTGTAATAAAGTATTCACCAACAGCTTTCATTTGATACCCATATTGTACATACACGTCCGAAGGTTACCCGGGTCCACGTTTTGACCTATATCTCGAGACCCTATCTACCAATAGGTATTCCAACTATACAGAAACCATCTACAATACCTCCTTAACAATGTGTGTAAGTTTGGTTTAATTCGGCGCAAAGACACGGCGGGTCCACGTTTTGGCATATATTTCCAGACCCTAGTCATCTATAGGTATGAAAATTACCCCGTATTAAAGCACTTATCAACAGCTTTCATTTGATACCCATATTGTACATACTCAACCAAAGGTTACCCGGGTCCACGTTTTGACCTATATCTCGAGACCCCAGTAACGGAGCGGCATGAGAAATACTCTATACTAAAGCATTCACCAACAGCTTCCATTTGATACCCATATTGTACATACACATCCGAAGGTTACCCGGGTCCACGTTTTGACCTATATCTCGAGACCCTATCTACCAATAGGTATTCAAACTTTACGAAACCCCTTTTCAATACTTACTTAACAATGTTCGTAAGTTTGGTTTAATTCGGTGCAAAGACACGGCGGGTCCACGTTTTGGCATATATATCGAGACCCTAGTCATCAATAGGTATGAAAATTACCCCGTATTAAAGCACTTATCAACAGCTTTCATTTGATATCCATATTGTACAAACACATTCTAGGGTCCACGTTTTGGTCTCCATCTCGAGACCCTAGTCACGGAGCGGATGGAAATACTCTGAACTAAAGCATTCACCAACAGCTTCCATTTGATACCTATATTGTACATACACATCCGAAGGTTACCCGGGTCCACGTTTTGACCTATATCTCGAGACCCTATCTACCAATAGGTATCCAAACTATACGGAAACCATCTTCAATACCTCCTTAACAATGTGTGTAAGTTTGGTTTAATTCGGTGCAAAGACACGCCGGGTTCACGTTTTGGCATATATTTCGAGACCCTAGTCATCAATGGGTAAGAAAATTACCCCGTATTAAAGCACTTATCAACAGCTTTCATTTGATATCCATATTGTACAAACACATTCTAGGGTCCACGTTTTGGTCTCCATCTCGAGACCCTAGTCACGGAGCGGATGGAAATATTCTGAACTAAAGCATTCACCAACAGCTTCCATTTGATACCCATATTGTACATACACATCCGAAGGTTACCCGGGTCCACGTTTTGACCTATATCTCGAGACCCTATCTACCAATAGGTATTCAAACTATACGGAAATCATCTTCAACAGCTACTTAACAATGTGTGTAAGTTTGGTTTAATTCGGTGCAAAGACACGGCGGGTCCACGTTTTGGCATATATTTCGAGACCCTAGTCATCAATAGATATGAGAATTACCCCGTATTAAAGCACTTATCAACAGCTTTCATTTGATATCCATATTGTACAAACACATTCTAGGGTCCACGTTTTGGTCTCCATCTCGAGACCCTAGTCACGGAGCGGATGGAAATACTCTGAACTAAAGCATTCACCAACAGCTTCCATTTGATACCCATATTGTACATACACATCCGAAGGTTACCCGGGTCCACGTTTTGACCTATATTTCGAGACCCTATTTACCAATAGGTATCCAAACTATACGGAAACCATCTTCAATACCTACTTAACAATGTGTGTAAGTTTGGTTTAATTCGACGCAAAGACCCGGCGGGTCAACGTTTTGGGATATATTTCGATACCCTAGTTATCAATAGATATGAAAATTACCCCGTATTAAAGCACTTATCAACAGCTTTCATTTGATACCCATATTGTACATACTCAACCAAAGGTTACCCGGGTCCACGTTTTGACCTATATCTCGAGCCCTATTTCCAAAATAAAATATAATCCATGTTACTCGTGGATAATGTAGCTTTCGAATGGTGAAAGAATTTTTAAAATCGGTCCAGTAGTTTTTGAGCCTATTCATTACAACCAAACAAACAAACAAAGTTTTCCTCTTTATAATATTAGTATAGATAAATTGAAAATCAGGAAAAAAGGAGATTGTTTTTAAATTTCAAACCAACGCATATGAATAACTAAGAAACAATCGTCTTTTTCCCGATCATCCATGAATTTTTCGTTTCAATTTATATGTTTTATTAAGCATTGGAGCTTTTTTAACCATTATCCATTAAAATTTTTTTCCCACGAACACATAATTTCATTCGGATTTCGCATTAAATTCTCAAATTTCGTAAGAAATTATTCACTGTTCCAAAATCCACTCCAAAAAAATTCACAAACAATTTTTACATGTTGCACTTACGTTTTTTCCTTATGGCATCCAAATCAGAAAGAAATATTGACACATTGTAATTCACACTGTCAATTTGAGAGTTCAGTTCCGCCCCAAGCGTTAAAAAAGTAAGCGACATTATGGCTGGTTCAAAAGAACGCTGTACCCATTGCCAGTGCTCCGAATTGCAACCAAACTTTACGAAACCCATTTTCAATACTTACTTAACAATGTTCGTAAGTTTGGTTTAATTCGGTGCAAAGACACGGCGGGTCCACGTTTTGGCATATATATCGAGACTCTAGTCATCAATAGGTATGAAAATTACCCCGTATTAAAGCACTTATCAACAGCTTTCATTTGATATCCACATTGTAAAAACACATTCTAGGGTCCACGTATTGGTCTCCATCTCGAGACCCTAGTCACGGAGCGAATGGAAATACTCTGAACTAAAGCATTCACCAACAGCTTCCATTTGATACCCATATTGTACATACACGTTCGAAGGTTACCCGGGTCCACGTTTTGAACTATATTTCGAGACCCTATCTACCAATAGGTATCCGAACTATACGGAAACCATCTACTTAACAATGTGTGTAAGTTTGGTTTAATTCGGCGCAAAGACACGGCGGGTCCACGTTTTGGCATATATTTCGATACCCTAGTTATCAATAGATATGAAAATTACCCCGTATTAAAGCAATTATCAACAGCTTTCATTTGATATCCATATTGTACAAACACATTCTAGGGTCCACGTTTTGGTCTCCATCTCGAGACCCTAGTCACGGAGCGGATGGAAATACTCTGAACTAAAGCATTCACCAACAGCTTCCATTTGATACCCATATTGTACATACACATCCGAAGGTTACCCGGGTCCACGTTTTGACCTATATCTCGAGACCCTATCTACCAATAGGTATCCAAACTATACGGAAACCATCTTCAATACCTCCTTAACAATGTGTGTAAGTTTGGTTTAATTCGGTTTAAAGACACGGCGGGTCCACGTTTTGGCATATATTTCGAGACCCTAGTCATCAATAGATATGAGAATTACCCCGTATTAAAGCACTTATCAACAGCTTTCATTTGATATCCATATTGTACAAACACATTCTAGGGTCCACGTTTTGGTCTCCATCTCGAGACCCTAGTCACGGAGCGGATGGAAATACTCTGAACTAAAGCATTCACCAACAGCTTCCATTTGATACCCATATTGTACATACACATCCGAAGGTTACCCGGGTCCACGTTTTGACCTATATCTCGAGACCCTATCTACCAATAGGTATCCAAACTATACGGAAACCATCTTCAATACCTCCTTAACAATGTGTGTAAGTTTGGTTTAATTCGGTGCAAAGACACGGCGGGTTCACGTTTTGGCATATATTTCGAGACCCTAGTCATCAATAGGTAAGAAAATTACCCCGTATTAAAGCACTTATCAACAGCTTTCATTTGATATCCATATTGTACAAACACATTCTAGGCTCCACGTTTTGGTCTCCATCTCGAGACCCTAGTCACGGAGCGGATGGAAATACTCTGAACTAAAGCATTCACCAACAGCTTCCATCTGATACCCATATTGTACATACACATCCGAAGGTTAGCCGGGTCCACGTTTTGACCTATATTTCGAGACCCTATCTACCAATAGGTATCCAAACTATACGGAAACCATCTTCAATACCTACTTAACAATGTGTGTAAGTTTGGTTTAATTCGGCGCAAAGACACGGCGGGTCCACGTTTTGGCATATATTTCGATACCCTAGTTATCAATAGATATGAAAATTACTCCGCATTAAAGCACTTATCAACAGCTTTCATTTGATACCCATATTGTACATACACGTCCGAAGGTTACCCGGGTCCACGTTTTGACCTATATCTCGAGACCCCATTCACGAAGCGGCATGAAAAATACTCCGAACCAAAGCATTCACCAACAGCTTCCATTTGATACCCATATTGTACATACACATCCGAAGGTTACCCGGGTCCACGTTTTGACCTATATCTCGAGACCCTATCTACCAATAGGTATCCAAACTATACGGAAACCATCTTCAATACCTACTTAACAATGTGTGTAAGTTTGGTTTAATTCGACGCAAAGAAACGGCGGGTCCACGTTTTGGCATATATTTCGATACCCTAGTTATCAATAGATATGAAAATTACCCCGTATTAAAGCACTTATCAACAGCTTCCATTTGATACCCATATTGTACATACACATCCGAAGGTTACCCGGGTCCACGTTTTGACCTATATCTCGAGACCCCATTCACGAAGCGGCATGAAAAATACTCTGTAATAAAGCATTCACCAACAGCTTTCTTTTGATACCCATATTGTACATACACGTCCGAAGGTTACCCGGGTCCACGTTTTGACCTATATCTCGAGACCAATAGGTATTCAAACTATACGGAAATCATCTTCAATACCTACTTAACAATGTGCGTAAGTTTGGTTTAATTCGGCGAAAAGACACGGCGGGTCCACGTTTTGGCATATATTTCGAGACCCTAGTCATCAATAGGTAAGAAAATTACCCCGTATTAAAGCACTTATCAACAGCTTTCATTTGATATCCATATTGTACAAACACATTCTAGGGCCCACGTTTAGGTCGCCATCTCGAGACCCTAGTCACGGAGCGGATGGAAATACTCTGAACTAAAGCATTCACCAACAGCTTCCATTTGATACCCATATTGTACATACACATCCGAAGGTTACCCGGGTCCACGTTTTGACCTATATGTCGAGACCCTATCTACCAATAGGTATTCAAACTATATGGAAATCATCTTCAACAGCTACTTAACAATGTGTGTAAGTTTGGTTTAATTCGGTGCAAAGACACGGCGGGTCCACGTTTTGGCATATATTTCGAGACCCTAGTCATCAATAGATATGAGAATTACCCCGTATTAAAGCACTTATCAACAGCTTTCATTTGATATCCATATTGTACAAACACATTCTAGGGTCCACGTTTTGGTCTCCATCTCGAGACCCTAGTCACGGAGCGGATGGAAATACTCTGAACTAAAGCATTCACCAACAGCTTCCATTTGATACCCATATTGTACATACACATCCGAAGGTTACCCGGGTCCACGTTTTGACCTATATCTCGAGACCCTATCTACCAATAGGTATTCAAACTATACGGAAATCATCTTCAACAGCTACTTAACAATGTGTGTAAGTTTGGTTTAATTCGGTGCAAAGACACGGCGGGTCCACGTTTTGGCATATATTTCCAGACCCTAGTCATCTATAGGTATGAAAATTACCCCGTATTAAAGCACTTATCAACAGCTTTCATTTGATACCCATATTGTACATACTCAACCAAAGGTTACCCGGGTCCACGTTTTGACCTATATCTCGAGACCCTATCTACCAATAGGTATTCAAACTATACGGAAATCATCTTCAATACCTACTTAACAAAGTGTGTAAGTTTGGTTTAATTCGGCGCAAAGACACGGCGGGTCCACGTTTTGGCATATATTTCCAGACCCTAGTCATCTATAGGTATGAAAATTACCCCGTATTAAAGCACTTATCAACAGCTTTCATTTGATACCCTTATTGTACATACACAGCCAAAGGTTACCCGCGTCCACGTTTTGACCTATATCTCGAGACCCCAGTCACGGAGCGGCATGAAAAATACTCTGTAATAAAGCATTCACCAACAGCTTCCATTTGATACCCATATTGTACATACACGTCCGAAGGTTACCCGGGTCCACGTTTTGACCTATATCTCGAGACCCTATCTACCAATAGGTATTCAAACTATACGGAAATCATCTTCAATACCTACTTAACAATGTGTGTAAGTTTGGTTTAATTCGGTGCAAAGACACGGCGGGTCCACGTTTTGGCATATATTTCCAGACCCTAGTCATCTATAGGTATGAAAATTACCCCGTATTAAAGCACTTATCAACAGCTTTCATTTGATACCCTTATTGTACATACACAACCAAAGGTTACCCGCGTCCACGTTTTGACCTATATCTCGAGACCCCAGTCACGGAGCGGCATGAAAAATACTCTGTACTAAAGCATTCACCAACAGCTTCAATTTGATATCCATATTGTACAAGCTCATTCTAGGGTCCACGTTTTGGTCTCTACCTCGAGACCCTAATCACAGAGCGGCATGAAAAATACTCTGAACTAAAGCATTCACCAACAGCTTCCATTTGATATCCATATTGTACATACACGTTCGAAGGTTACCCGGGTCCACGTTTTGACCTATATCTCGAGCCCTATTTCCAAAATAAAATATAATCCATGTTACTCGTGGATAATGTAGCTTTCGAATGGAGAAAGAATTTTTAAAATCGGTCCAGTAGTTTTTGAGCCTGTTCATTACAACCAAACAAACAAACAAAGTTTTCCTCTTTATAATATAAGTATAGATAAACTGAAAATCAGGAAAAAAGGAGATTGTTTTTAAATTTCAAACCAACGCATATGAATAACTAAGAAACAATCGTCTTTTTTCCTGATCATCCATGAATTTTTCGTTTCAATTTATATGTTTTATTAAGCATTGGAGCTTTTTTAACCAGTATCCATTAATATTTTTCAAAAAAAAAAACGAAAAAAATTTTTTTTTCCACGAACACATAATTTCATTCGGATTTCACATTAAATTCTCAAATTTCGTAAGAAATTATTCACTGTTCCAAAATCCACTCCAAAAAAATTCACATACAATTTTTACATGTTGCACTTACGTTTTTTCCTTATGGCATCCAAATCAGAAAGAAATATTGACCCATTGTAACTCACACTGTCAATTTGACAGTTCAGTTCCGCCCCAAGCGTTAAAAAAGTAAGCGACATTATGGCTGGTTCAAAAGAACGCTGTACCCGTTGCCAGTGCTCCGAATTGCAACCAAACTTTACGAAACCCATTTTCAATACTTACTTAACAATGTTCGTAAGTTTGGTTTAATTCGGTTCAAAGACACGGCGGGTCCACGTTTTGGTATATATTTCGAGACCCTAGTCATCAATAGGTATGAAAATTACCCCGTATTAAAGCACTTATCAACAGCTTTCATTTGATATCCATATTGTACAAACACATTCTAGGGTCCACGTTTTGGTCTCCATCTCGAGACCCTAGTCACGGAGCGGATGGAAATACTCTGAACTAAAGCATTCACCAACAGCTTCCATTTGATACCTATATTGTACATACACATCCGAAGGTTACCCGGGTCCACGTTTTGACCTATATCTCGAGACCCTATCTACCAATAGGTATCCAAACTATACGGAAACCATCTTCAATACCTCCTTAACAATGTGTGTAAGTTTGGTTTAATTCGGTGCAAAGACACGCCGGGTTCACGTTTTGGCATATATTTCGAGACCCTAGTCATCAATAGGTAAGAAAATTACCCCGTATTAAAGCACTTATCAACAGCTTTCATTTGATATCCATATTGTACAAACACATTCTAGGGTCCACGTTTTGGTCTCCATCTCGAGACCCTAGTCACGGAGCGGATGGAAATACTCTGAACTAAAGCATTCACCAACAGCTTCCATTTGATACCCATATTGTACATACACATCCGAAGGTTACCCGGGTCCACGTTTTGACCTATATCTCGAGACCCTATCTACCAATAGGTATCCAAACTATACGGAAACCATCTTCAATACCTCCTTAACAATGTGTGTAAGTTTGGTTTAATTCGGTGCAAAGACACGGCGGGTCCACGTTTTGGCATATATTTCGAGACTCTAGTCATCAATAGATATGAGAATTACCCCGTATTAAAGCACTTATCAACAGCTTTCATTTGATATCCATATTGTACAAACACATTCTAGGGTCCACGTTTTGGTCTCCATCTCGAGACCCTAGTCACGGAGCGGATGGAAATACTCTGAACTAAAGCATTCACCAACAGCTTCCATTTGATACCCATATTGTACATACACATCCGAAGGTTACCCGGGTCCACGTTTTGACCTATATTTCGAGACCCTATTTACCAATAGGTATCCAAACTATACGGAAACCATCTTCAATACCTACTTAACAATGTGTGTAAGTTTGGTTTAATTCGACGCAAAGACCCGGCGGGTCAACGTTTTGGGATATATTTCGATACCCTAGTTATCAATAGATATGAAAATTACCCCGTATTAAAGCACTTATCAACAGCTTTCATTTGATACCCATATTGTACATACTCAACCAAAGGTTACCCGGGTCCACGTTTTGACCTATATCTCGAGCCCTATTTCCAAAATAAAATATAATCCATGTTACTCGTGGATAATGTAGCTTTCGAATGGTGAAAGAATTTTTAAAATCGGTCCAGTAGTTTTTGAGCCTATTCATTACAACCAAACAAACAAACAAAGTTTTCCTCTTTATAATATTAGTATAGATAAATTGAAAATCAGGAAAAAAGGAGATTGTTTTTAAATTTCAAACCAACGCATATGAATAACTAAGAAACAATCGTCTTTTTCCCGATCATCCATGAATTTTTCGTTTCAATTTATATGTTTTATTAAGCATTGGAGCTTTTTTAACCATTATCCATTAATATTTTTCAAAAAAAAAAAGAAAAAAAATTTTTTCCCCACGAACACATAATTTCATTCGGATTTCGCATTAAATTCTCAAATTTCGTAAGAAATTATTCTTCTTCTTCTTCTTCTTCTTAATTGGCGCTATAACCGCTTACGCGATTTTGGCCGAGTTTAACAAAGCGCGCCAGTCGTTTCTTTCTCGTGCTAACCGGCGCCAGTTGGATACACCAAGTGAAGCCAAGTCCTTCTCCACCTGATCTTTCCAACGCAGAGGAGGCCGCCCTCTTCCTCTGCTACCACCAGCTGGTACCGCATCGAATACTTTCAAAGCCGGAGCGTTTGTATCCATTCGGACGACATGACCCAGCCAACGTAGCCGCTGGATCTTTATTCGCTGCGCTATGTCTATGTCGTCGTAAAGCTCATACAGCTCATCGTTCCATCGTCTGCGATATTCGCTGTTGCCAACGTGCAAAGGTCCAAAAATCTTACGCAGAATCTTTCTCTCGAACACTCCAAGCGTCGCTTCATCGGATGTTGTCATCGTCCAAGCTTCTGCGCCATACGTTAGGACGGGCATGATGAGAGTCTTGTAGAGTGTTAGTTTTGTTCGTCGAGAGAGGACTTTACTACTCAATTGCCTACTTAGTCCAAAGTAGCACTTGTTGGCAAGAGAGATTCTACGTTGGATTTCAAGGCTGACATTGTTATCGGTGTTAATGCTGGTTCCTAAATAGACGAAGTCTTTTACAACCTCAAAATTATAACTGTCAACAGTGACGTGGGTGCCGATACGCGAGTGCGCCGACTGTTTGTTTGAAGACAGGAGGTACTTCGTTTTGTCCTCGTTCACCACCAGACCCATTCGCTTTGCCTCTTTATCCAGTTTGGAGAAGGCAGAACTAACAGCGCGGTTGTTAAGGCCGATGATGTCAATATCATCGGCATACGCCAGCAATTGTACGCTCTTATAAAAAATTGTGCCTGAGCGATTAAGTTCTGCGGCTCGTACGATGCTCTCCAACATCAGGTTAAAGAAGTCACACGACAGGGAGTCACCCTGTCTGAAACCTCGTTTGGTATCAAACGGCTCGGAGAGGTCCTTTCCAATTCTGACGGCGCTGTTGGTGTTGAGCAACGTCATCTTACATAGCCGTATTAGTTTTGCGGGGATACCAAATTCAGACATCGCGGCATACAGGTAACTCCTTTCCGTACTGTCGAATGCAGCTTTGAAGTCGACGAAAAGATGGTGTGTGTCGATTCTCCTTTCATGGGTCTTTTCCAAGATTTGGCGTATTGAGAATATTTGGTCGATGGTAGACTTTCCAGGTCTGAAGCCACACTGATAAGGTCCAATCAGTTGGTTGACGGTGGGCTTCAGCCTTTCACACAATACGCTCGCTAGAACCTTATAGGCGATATTTAGAAGACTAATCCCGCGGTAATTGGCACAAATTGCAGGATCGCCCTTCTTATGGATTGGGCAGAGCACACTTAAATTCCAATCGGCAGGCATGCTTTCATCCGACCATATTTTGCATAGGAGCTGATGCATGCACCTTACCAGCTCCTCGCCGCCATGTTTGAATAGCTCAGCCGGCAGTCCGTCGGCGCCCGCGGCTTTGTTGTTCTTTAGCCGCGTTATCGCTATTCTCACCTCGTCATGATCGGGTAGCGGAACGACAATTCCGTCGTCAACGATTGGGGTATCGGGATCTTCACTTTCTCGATGACATGCGCAGCTGTCACTGTTTAATAGGTTCGAGAAGTGTTCCCTCCATAATTTAAGATTGCTCTGTACGTCGGTCACCAGTTCGCCGTCTTTGTTCTTACAGGAAAACGCCCCGGTCTTAAAACCTTCTGTAAGCCGCCGAACTTTCTGGTAGAATTTTCGGGCGTTGTTCCTGTTGGCCAGCATCTCAAGCTCTTCGCACTCACGTATTTCGGCCTCTCGTTTCTTCTGTCGGATAATACGTCTCTCTTCCCTTTTCAGCTCTCTGTAGCGATCCCACATGGCTCGCGTTGCGCCCGATCGCAGCGTGGCTCTATAGGCGGCATCCTTTCTCTCTGCGGCAGCATGACATTCCTCGTCGTACCAATTGTTTTTTCGGGCTCGCCGGAATCCGATTTCTTCTTCGGCGGCGGTACGTAGAGAACGAGAAATGTTGCTCCATTGTTCGTGGATGCCGGTTTGTTGGGCAGTACTCTCTGAGAGCAGGAGTGAGAGTCGAGTGGCGAATCTTCTGGCTGTCTGTTGTGATTGCAGCTTTTCGAGGTCGAACATTCTTTGCGTAGGTAGATGCACGTTTTTTGCTGCACAGAGGCGCGTGCGCAGTTTGGCTGCAACAAGGTAGTGATCCGAGTCAATGTTGGGTCCTCGGATCGTACGTACATCTAATACACTAGAAGCGTGTCTTCCATCTATCACAACATGATCGATCTGGTTTCGCGTTTTTCGATCAGGGGACAGCCAGGTAGCTTGGTGTATCTTTTTATGCTGGAATCTGGTGCTGCAGACTACCATGTTTCGGGCCCCGGCGAAGTCGATCAGCCTCTGTCCGTTACCGGATGTTTCGTTGTGTAGGCTGAATTTTCCGACTGTGGGACCAAAAATTCCCTCCTTGCCCACCCTGGCGTTGAAGTCGCCAAGCACGATTTTTATGTCGTGGCGGGGGCAGCGCTCATAGGAACGTTCCAGGCGCTCATAGAAAGAATCTTTGGTCGCATCGTCCTTCTCTTCCGTCGGGGCGTGGGCGCAAATTAGCGATATGTTAAAAAAACGGGCTTTGATGCGGATTGTTGCGAGACGCTCGTCCCCCGGAGTGAACGACAGTACTTGGCGACGAAGTCTCTCTCCCACAACAAATCCGACACCGAATTTGCGCTCCTTTACATGGCAGCTGTAGTAGACGTCGCAAGGTCCTATGGTTTTCTTTCCTTGCCCCGTCCATCGCATCTCTTGGATGGCAGTGACGTCAGCCTTTACTCTCACGAGGACATCAACCAGCCGGGCAGAGGCACCCTCCCCATTAAGGGACCGGACATTCCAGGTGCATGCCCTCAAATCATAGTCCTTAGTTCGTTTGCAGGGGTCGTCATCAGTATAGGGAGGTCTCATCCGAGGCTTTTTTAAAGTTTTCATTGGGGGCGATTTTTAAGTGGCGGGTCCCAAACCCAACGCACAACCAGCTATCCTGGGATGTTTCGCCTTCTCACTTTAGCTCACTCCCGAACGGGTGTTCGGAAGCTACCCAGAGGATACGTGGGCTAATCCCGGCCGTTGTGAGCTGCTTGAACCATATGTAGAAGAATCGTCCTGGCCACTCCCAAGTGAATGGCGATCAGTAACTTTCCCCACTTGCGTGGACTTCTACACATGGAACCATCCTCCAGAAATTATTCACTGTTCCAAAATCCACTCCAAAAAAATTCACAAACAATTTTTACATGTTGCACTTACGTTTTTTCCTTATGGCATCCAAATCAGAAAGAAATATTGACACATTGTAATTCACACTGTCAATTTGAGAGTTCAGTTCCGCCCCAAGCGTTAAAAAAGTAAGCGACATTATGGCTGGTTCAAAAGAACGCTGTACCCGTTGCCAGTGCTCCGAATTGCAACCAAACTTTACGAAACCCATTTTCAATACTTACTTAACAATGTTCGTAAGTTTGGTTTAATCCGGTGCAAAGACACGGCGGGTCCACGTTTTGGCATATATATCGAGACTCTAGTCATCAATAGGTATGAAAATTACCCCGTATTAAAGCACTTATCAACAGCTTTCATTTGATATCCACATTGTAAAAACACATTCTAGGGTCCACGTATTGGTCTCCATCTCGAGACCCTAGTCACGGAGCGAATGGAAATACTCTGAACTAAAGCATTTACCAACAGCTTCCATTTGATACCCATATTGTACATACACGTTCGAAGGTTACCCGGGTCCACGTTTTGAACTATATTTCGAGACCCTATCTACCAATAGGTATCCGAACTATACGGAAACCATCTACTTAACAATGTGTGTAAGTTTGGTTTAATTCGGCGCAAAGACACGGCGGGTCCACGTTTTGGCATATATTTCGAGACCTTAGTTATCAATAGATATGAAAATTACCCCGTATTAAAGCAATTATCAACAGCTTTCATTTGATATCCATATTGTACAAACACATTCTAGGGTCCACGTTTTGGTCTCCATCTCGAGACCCTAGTCACGGAGCGGATGGAAATACTCTGAACTAAAGCATTCACCAACAGCTTCCATTTGATACCCATATTGTACATACACATCCGAAGGTTACCCGGGTCCACGTTTTGACCTATATCTCGAGACCCTATCTACCAATAGGTATCCAAACTATACGGAAACCATCTTCAATACCTCCTTAACAATGTGTGTAAGTTTGGTTTAATTCGGTTTAAAGACACGGCGGGTCCACGTTTTGGCATATATTTCGAGACCCTAGTCATCAATAGATATGAGAATTACCCCGTATTAAAGCACTTATCAACAGCTTTCATTTGATATCCATATTGTACAAACACATTCTAGGGTCCACGTTTTGGTCTCCATCTCGAGACCCTAGTCACGGAGCGGATGGAAATACTCTGAACTAAAGCATTCACCAACAGCTTCCATTTGATACCCATATTGTACATACACATCCGAAGGTTACCCGGGTCCACGTTTTGACCTATATCTCGAGACCCCAGTCACGGATCGGCACGAAAAATACTCTGTAATAAAGTATTCACCAACAGCTTTCATTTGATACCCATATTGTACATACACGTTCGAAGGTTACCCGGGTCCACGTTTTGACCTATATCTCGAGACCCTATCTACCAATAGGTATTCAAATTATACGGAAATCATCTTCAATACCTACTTAACAATGTGTGTAAGTTTGGTTTAATTCGGTTCAAAGACACGGCGAGTCCACGTTTTGGCATATATTTCGAGACCCTAGTCATCAATAGGTATGAAAATTACCCCGTAATAAAGCATTCACCAACAGCTTTCATTTGATACCCATATTGTACATACACATCCGAAGGTTACCCGGGTCCACGTTTTGACCTATATCTCGAGACCCTATCTACCAATAGGTATTCAAACTATACGGAAATCATCTTCAATATCTACTTAACAATGTGTGTAAGTTTGGTTTAATTCGGTTCAAAGACACGGCGGGGCCACGTTTTGGCATATATTTCGAGACCCTAGTCATCAATAGGTATGGAAATTACCCCGTATTAAAGCACTTATCAACAGCTTTCATTTGATATCCATATTGTACAAACACATTCTAGGGTCCACGTTTTGGTCTCTATCTCGAGACCCCAGTCACGGAGCGGCATGAAAAATACTCTGAGCTAAAGCATTCACCAACAGCTTCCATTTGATACCCATATTGTACATACACGTCCGAAGGTTACCCGGATCCACGTTTTGACTTATATCTCGAGACATTATCTACCAATAGGTATTCCAACTATACGGAAATCATCTTCAATACCTACTTAACAATGTGTGTAAGTTTGGTTTAATTCGGCGCAAAGACACGGCGGGTCCACGTTTTGGCATATATTTCGAGACTCTAGTCATCAATAGGTATGAAAATTAACCCGTATTAAAGCACTTATCCACAGCTTCCATTTGATACCCATATTGTACATACACAACCAAAGGTTACCTGGGTCCACGTTTTGACCTATATCTCGAGACGCCAGTCACGGATCGGCATGAAAAATACTCTGTAATAAAGTATTCACCAACAGCTTTCATTTGATACCCATATTGTACATACACGTCCGAAGGTTACCCGGGTCCACGTTTTGACCTATATCTCGAGACCCTATCTACCAATAGGTATTCAAACTATACGGAAATCATATTCAATACCTACTTAACAATGTGTGTAAGTTTGGTTTAATTCGGTTCAAAGACACGGCGGGGCCACGTTTTGGCATATATTTCGAGACCCTAGTCATCAATAGATATGAAAATTACCCCGTATTAAAGCACTTATCAACAGCTCTCATTTGATATCCATATTGTACAAACACATTCTAGGGTCCACGTTTTGGTCTCTATCTCGAGACCCTAGTCACGGAGCGGCATGAAAAATACTCTGAACTAAAGCATTCACCAACAGCTTCCATTTGATACCCATATTGTACATACACGTCCGAAGGTTACCCGGGTCCACGTTTTGACTTATATCTCGAGACCCTATCTACCTATAGGTATTCCAACTATACGGAAACCATCTTCAATACCTACTTAACAATGTGTGTAAGTTTGGTTTAATTCGGTGCAAAGACACGGCAAGTCCACGTTTTGGCATATATTTCGAGACCCTAGTCATCAATAGGTATGAAAATTAACCCGTAGTAAAGCACTTATCCACAGCTTCCATTTGGTACCAATATTGTACATACACAACCAAAGGTTACCCGGGTCCACGTTGTGACCTATATCTCGAGACGCCAGTCACGGAGCGGCATGAAAAATACTCTGTACTAAAGCATTCACCAACAGCTTCCATTTGATACCCATATTTACATACACGTCCGAAGGTTACCCGGGTCCACATTTTGACCTATATCTCGAGCCCTATTTCCAAAATAAAATATAATCCATGTTATTCGTGGATAATGTAGCTTTCGAATGGTGAAAGAATTTTTAAAATCGGTCCAGTAGTTTTTGAGCCTATTCATTACAACCAAACAAACAAACAAAGTTTTCCTCTTATAATATTAGTATGTATAGATAAATTGAAAATCAGGAAAAAAGGAGATTGTTTTTAAATTTCAAATCAACGCATATGAATAACTAAGAACCAATCGTCTTTTTTCCTGATCATCCATGAATTTTTCGTTTCAATTTATATGTTTTATTAAGCATTGGAGCTTTTTTAACCATTATCCATTAATATTTTTCAGAAAAAAAACGAAAAAAATTTTTTTTTCCACGAACACATAATTTCATTCGGATTTCACATTAAATTCTCAAATTTCGTAAGAAATTATTCACTGTTCCAAAATCCACTCCAAAAAAATTCACAAACAATTTTTACATGTTGCACTTACGTTTTTTCCTTATGGCATCCAAATCAGAAAGAAATATTGACCCATTGTAACTCACACTGTCAATTTGACAGTTCAGTTCCGCCCCAAGCGTTAAAAAAGTAAGCGATATTATGGCTGGTTCAAAAGAACGCTGTACCCGTTGCCAGTGCTCCGAATTACAACCAAACTTTACGAAACCCATTTTCAATACTTACTTAACAATGTGCGTAAGTTTGGTTTAATTCGGTGCAAAGACACGGCGGGTCCACGTTTTGATATATATTTCGAGACCCTAGTCATCAATAGGTATGAAAATTACCCAGTATTAAAGCAATTATCAACAGCTTTCATTTGATATCCACATTGTAAAAACACATTCTAGGGTCCACATATTGGTCTCCATCTCGAGACCCTAGTCACGGAGCGAATGGAAATACTCTGAACTAAAGCATTCACCAACAGCTTCCATTTGATACCCATATTGTACATACACATCCGAAGGTTACCCGGGTCCACGTTTTGACCTATATCTCGAGACCCTATCTACCAATAGGTATCCAAACTATACGGAAACCGTCTTCAATACCTACTTAACAATGTGTGTAAATTTGGTTTAATTCGACGCAAAGACACGGCGGGTCCACGTTTTGGCACATATTTCGATACCCTAGTTATCAATAGATATGAAAATTACCCCGTATTAAAGCACTTATCAACAGCTTCCATTTGATACCCATATTGTACATACACATCCGAAGGTTACCCGGGTCCACGTTTTGACCTATATCTCGAGACCCTATCTACCAATAGGTATCCAAACTATACGGAAACCATCTTCAATACCTACTTAACAATGTGTGTAAGTTTGGTTTAATTCGGTTCAAAGACACGGCGGGTCCACGTTTTGGTATATATTTCGAGACCCTAGTCATCAATAGGTATGAAAATTACCCCGTATTAAAGCAATTGTCAAAAGCTTTCATTTGATATCCATATTGTACAAACACATTCTAGGGTCCGCGTTTTGGTCTCCATCTCGAGAACCTAGTCACGGAGCGGATGGAAATACTCTGAACTAAAGCATTCACCAACAGCTTCCATTTGATACCCATATTGTACATACACATCCGAAGGTTACCCGGGTCCACGTTTTGACCTATATCTCGAGACCCTATCTACCAATAGGTATCCCAACTATACGGAAACCATCTTCAATACCTACTTAACAATGTGTGTAAGTTTGGTTTAATTCGGTTCAAAGACACGGCGGGTCCACGTTTTGGTATATATTTCCAGACCCTAGTCATCAATAGGTATGAAAATTACCCCGTATTAAAGCACTTACCAACAGCTTTCATTTGATACCCATATTGTACATACTCAACCAAAGGTTACCTGGGTCCATGTTTTGACCTATATCTCGAGACCCCAGTAACGGAGCGGCATGAAAAATACTCTATACTAAAGCATTCACCAACAGCTTCCGTTTGATACCCATATTGTACATACACGTTCGAAGGTTACCCGGGTCCACGTTTTGAACTATATCTCGAGACCCTATCTACCAATAGGTATCCAAACTATACGGAAACCATCTTCAATACCTCCTTAACAATGTGTGTAAGTTTGGTTTAATTCGGTGCAAAGACACGGCGGGTCCACGTTTTGGCATATATTTCCAGACCCTAGTCATCTATAGGTATGAAAATTACCCCGTATTAAAGCACTCATCAACAGCTTTCATTTGATACCCATATTGTACATACACAACCAAAGGTTACCCGCGTCCACGTTTTGACCTATATCTCGAGACCCCAGTCACGGAGCGGCATGAAAAATACTCTGTACTAAAGCATTCACCAACAGCTTCAATTTGATATCCATATTGTACAAGCTCATTCTAGGGTCCACGTTTTGGTCTCTATCTCGAGACCCTAGTCACAGAGCGGCATGAAAAATACTCTGAACTAAAGCATTCACCAACAGCTTCCATTTGATACCCATATTGTACATACACATCCGAAGGTTACCCGGGTCCACGTTTTGAACTATATCTCGAGACCCTATCTACCAATAGGTATCCAAACTATACGGAAACCATCTTCAATACCTCCTTAACAATGTGTGTAAGTTTGGTTTAATTCGGTGCAAAGACACGGCGGGTCCACGTTTTGGCATATATTTCCAGACCCTAGTCATCTATAGGTATGAAAATTACCCCGTATTAAAGCACTTATCAACAGCTTTCATTTGATACCCATATTGTACATACACAACCAAAGGTTACCCGCGTCCACGTTTTGACCTATATCTCGAGACCCCAGTCACGGAGCGGCATGAAAAATACTCTGTACTAAAGCATTCACCAACAGCTTCAATTTGATATCCATATTGTACAAGCTCATTCTAGGGTCCACGTTTTGGTCTCTATCTCGAGACCCTAGTCACAGAGCGGCATGAAAAATACTCTGAACTAAAGCATTCACCAACAGCTTCCATTTGATAACCATATTGCACATACACGTCCGAAGGTTACCCGGGTCCACGTTTTGACCTATATCTCGAGCCCTATTTCCAAAATAAAATATAATCCATGTTACTCGTGGATAATGTAGCTTTCGAATGGTGAAAGAATTTTTAAAATCGGTCCAGTAGTTTTTGAGCCTGTTCATTACAACCAAACAAACAAACAAAGTTTTCCTCTAAGGAAAAAAGAAGATTGTTTTTAAATTTCACGGGTCCACGTTTTGACCTATATCTCGAGACCCTATCTACCAATAGGTATCCAAACTATACGGAAACCATCTTCAATACCTCCTTAACAATGTGTGTAAGTTTGGTTTAATTCGGTTCAAAGACACGGCGAGTCCACGTTTTGGCATATATTTCGAGACCCTAGTCATCAATAGGTATGAAAATTACCCCGTATTAAAGCACTTATCAACAGCTGCCATTTGATACCAATATTGTACATACACAACCAAAGGTTACCCGGGTCCACGTTTTGACCTATATCTCGAGACCCCAGTCACGGATCGGCACGAAAAAGACTCTGTAATAAAGCATTCACCAACAGCTTTCATTTGATACCCATATTGTACATACACATCCGAAGGTTACCCGGGTCCACGTTTTGACCTATATCTCGAGACCCTATCTACCAATAGGTATTCAAGCTATACGGAAATCATCTTCAATACCTACTTAACAATGTGTGTAAGTTTGGTTTAATTCGGTTTAAAGACACGGCGGGTCCACGTTTTGGCATATATTTCGAGACCCTAGTCATCAATAGGTATGAAAATTACCCCGTATTAAAGCACTTATCAACAGCTTTCATTTGATACCCATATTGTACATACTCACCCAAAGGTTACCCGGGTCCACGTTTTGACCTATATCTCGAGACCCCAGTAACGGAGCGGCATGAGAAATACTCTATACTAAAGCATTCACCAACAGCTTCCATTTGATACCCATATTGTACATACACATCCGAAGGTTACCCGGGTCCACGTTTTGACCTATATTTCGAGACCCTATCTCCCAATAGGTATCCGAACTATACGGAAACCATCTACTTAACAATGTGTGTAAGTTTGGTTTAATTCGGCGCAAAGACACGGCGGGTCCACGTTTTGGCATATATTTCGATACCCTAGTTATCAATAGATATGAAAATTACTCCGTATTAAAGCACTTATCAACAGCTTTCATTTGATACCCATATTGTACATACACGTCCGAAGGTTACCCGGGTCCACGTTTTGACCTATATCTCGAGACCCCATTCACGAAGCGGCATGAAAAATACTCCGAACCAAAGCATTCACCAACAGCTTCCATTTGATACCCATATTGTACATACACATCCGAAGGTTACCCGGGTCCACGTTTTGACCTATATCTCGAGACCCTATCTACCAATAGGTATCCAAACTATACGGAAACCATCTTCAATATCTACTTAACAATGTGTGTAAGTTTGGTTTAATTCGACGCAAAGAAACGGCGGGTCCACGTTTTGGCATATATTTCGATACCCTAGTTATCAATAGATATGAAAATTACCCCGTATTAAAGCACTTATCAACAGCTTCCATTTGATACCCATATTGTACATACACGTCCGAAGGTTACCCGGGTCCACGTTTTGACCTATATCTCGAGACCCTATCTACCAATAGGTATCCAAACTATACGGAAACCATCTTCAATACCTACTTAACAAAGTGTGTAAGTTTGGTTTAATTCGGCGCGAAGACACGGCGGGTCCACGTTTTGGCATATATTTCGATACCCTAGTCATCAATAGATATGAAAATTACCCCGTATTAAAGCACTTATCAACAGCTTCCATTTGATACCCATATTGTACATACACAACCAAAGGTTACCCGGGTCCACGTTTTGACCTATATCTCGAGACCCCATTCACGAAGCGGCATGAAAAATACTCTGTAATAAAGCATTCACCAACAGCTTTCTTTTGATACCCATATTGTACATACACGTTCGAAGGCTACCCGGGTCCACGTTTTGACCTATATCTCGAGACCAATAGGTATTCAAACTATACGGAAATCATCTTCAATACCTACTTAACAATGTGCGTAAGTTTGGTTTAATTCGGCGCAAAGACACGGCGGGTCCACGTTTTGGCATATATTTCCAGACCCTAGTCATCTATAGGTATGAAAATTACCCCGTATTAAAGCACTTATCAACAGCTTTCATTTGATACCCATATTGTACATACACAACCAAAGGTTACCCGCGTCCTCGTTTTGACCTATATCTCGAGACCCCAGTCACGGAGCGGCATGAAAAATACTCTGTACTAAAGCATTCACCAACAGCTTCAATTTGATATCCATATTGTACAAGCTCATTCTAGGGTCCACGTTTTGGTCTCTACCTCGAGACCCTAGTCACAGAGCGGCATGAAAAATACTCTGAACTAAAGCATTCACCAACAGCTTCCATTTGATATCCATATTGTACATACACGTCCGAAGGTTACCCGGGTCCACGTTTTGACCTATATCTCGAGCCCTATTTCCAAAATAAAATATAATCCATGTTACTCGTGGATAATGTAGCTTTCGAATGGAGAAAGAATTTTTAAAATCGGTCCAGTAGTTTTTAAGCCTGTTCATTACAACCAAACAAACAATCAAAGTTTTCCTCTTTATAATATTAGTATAGATAAACTGAAAATCAGGAAAAAAGGAGATTGTTTTTAAATTTCAAACCAACGCATATGAATAACTAAGAAACAATCGTCTTTTTTCCTGATCATCCATGAATTTTTCGTTTCAATTTATATGTTTTATTAAGCATTGGAGCTTTTTTAACCAGTATCCATTAATATTTTTCAAAAAAAAAAACGAAAAAAAATGTTTTTCCCACGAACACATAATTTCATTCGGATTTCACATTAAATTCTCAAATTTCGTAAGAAATTATTCACTGTTCCAAAATCCACTCCAAAAAAATTCACAAACAATTTTTACATGTTGCACTTACGTTTTTTCCTTATGACATCCAAATCAGAAAGAAATATTGACACATTGTAACTCACACTGTCAATTTGACAGTTCAGTTCCGCCCCCAGCGTTAAAAAAGTAAGCGACATTATGGCTGGTTCAAAAGAACGCTGTACCCGTTGCCAGTGCTCCGAATTGCAACCAAACTTTACGAAACCCATTTTCAATACTTACTTAACAATGTTCGTAAGTTTGGTTTAATTCGGTTCAAAGACACGGCGGGTCCACGTTTTGGCATATATATCGAGACCCTAGTCATCAATAGGTATGAAAATTACCCCGTATTAAAGCACTTATCAACAGCTTTCATTTGATATCCATATTGTACAAACACATTCTAGGGTCCACGTATTGGTCTCCATCTCAAGACCCCAGTCACGGAGCGGATGGAAATACTCTGAACTAAAGCATTCAGCAACAGCTTCCATTTGATACCCATATTGTACATACACATCCGAAGGTTACCCGGGTCCACGTTTTGACCTATATCTCGAGACCCTATCTACCAATAGGTATCCAAACTATACGGAAACCATCTTCAATACCTCCTAAAGTTTGGTTTAATTCGGTTTAAGGACACGGCGGGTCCACGTTTTGGCATATATTTCGATACCCTAGTTATCAATAGATATGAAAATTACCCCGTATTAAAGCACTTATCAACAGCTTCCATTTGATACCCATATTGTACATACACGTCCGAAGGTTACCCGGGTCCACGTTTTGACCTATATCTCGAGCCCTATTTCCAAAATAAAATATAATCCATGTTACTCGTGGATAATGTAGCTTTCGAATGGTGAAAGAATTTTTAAACTCGGTCCAGTAGTTTTTGAGCCTATTCATTACAACCAAACAAACAAACAAAGTTTTCCTCTAAGGAAAAAAGAAGATTGTTTTTAAATTTCACGGGTCCACGTTTTGACCTATATCTCGAGACGCCAGTCACGGATCGGCATGAAAAATACTCTGTAATAAAGTATTCACCAACAGCTTTCATTTGATACCCATATTGTACATACACGTCCGAAGGTTACCCGGGTCCACGTTTTGACCTATATCTCGAGACCCTATCTACCAATAGGTATTCCAACTATACGGAAACCATCTTCAATACCTCCTTAACAATGTGTGTAAGTTTGGTTTAATTCGGTTCAAAGACACGGCGAGTCCACGTTTTGGCATATATTTCGAGACCCTAGTCATCAATAGGTATGAAAATTACCCCGTATTAAAGCACTTATCAACAGCTTTCATTTGATACCCATATTGTACATACTCAACCAAAGGTTACCCGGGTCCACGTTTTGACCTATATCTCGAGACCCCAGTAACGGAGCGGCATGAGAAATACTCTATACTAAAGCATTCACCAACAGCTTCCATTTGATACCCATATTGTACATACACATCCGAAGGTTACCCGGGTCCACGTTTTGACCTATATCTCGAGACCCTATCTACCAATAGGTATCCAAACTATACGGAAACCATCTTCAATACCTCCTTAACAATGTGTGTAAGTTTGGTTTAATTCGGTTCAAAGACACGGCGGGGCCACGTTTTGGCATATATTTCGAGACCCTAGTCATCAATAGGTATGGAAATTACCCCGTATTAAAGCACTTATCAACAGCTTTCATTTGATATCCATATTGTACAAACACATTCTAGGGTCCACGTGTTGGTCTCCATCTCGAGACCCCAGTCACGGAGCGGATGGAAATACTCTGAACTAAAGCATTCACCAACAGCTTCCATTTGATACCCATATTGTACATACACATCCGAAGGTTACCCGGGTCCACGTTTTGACCTATATCTCGAGACCCTATCTACCAATAGGTATCCAAACTATACGGAAACCATCTTCAATACCTCCTTAACAATGTGTGTAAGTTTGGTTTAATTCGGTTCAAAGACACGGCGGGGCCACGTTTTGGCATATATTTCGAGACCCTAGTCATCAATAGGTATGGAAATTACCCCGTATTAAAGCACTTATCAACAGCTTTCATTTGATATCCATATTGTACAAACACATTCTAGGGTCCACGTTTTGGTCTCTATCTCGAGACCCTAGTCACGGATCGGCATGAAAAATACTCTGTAATAAAGTATTCACCAACAGCTTTCATTTGATACCCATATTGTACATACACGTCCGAAGGTTACCCGGGTCCACGTTTTGACCTATATCTCGAGACCCTATCTACCAATAGGTATTCCAACTATACGGAAACCATCTTCAATACCTCCTTAACAATGTGTGTAAGTTTGGTTTAATTCGGTTCAAAGACACGGCGAGTCCACGTTTTGGCATATATTTCGAGACCCTAGTCATCAATAGGTATGAAAATTACCCCGTATTAAAGCACTTATCAACAGCTTCCATTTGATACCCATATTGTACATACACGTTCGAAGGTTACCCGGGTCCACGTTTTGACCTATATCTCGAGACCCCAGTCACGGATCGGCACGAAAAATACTCTGTAATAAAGTATTCACCAACAGCTTTCATTTGATACCCATATTCTACATACACGTCCGAAGGTTACCCGGGTCCACGTTTTGACCTATATCTCGAGACCCTATCTACCAATAGGTATTCAAACTATACGGAAATCATCTTCAATACCTACTTAACAATGTGTGTAAGTTTGGTTTAATTCGGTTCAAAGACACGGCGAGTCCACGTTTTGGCATATATTTCGAGACCCTAGTCATCAATAGGTATGAAAATTACCCCGTAATAAAGCATTCACCAACAGCTTTCATTTGATACCCATATTGTACATACACATCCGAAGGTTACCCGGGTCCACGTTTTGACCTATATCTCGAGACCCTATCTACCAACAGGTATTCAAACTATACGGAAATCATCTTCAATACCTACTTAACAATGTGTGTAAGTTTGGTTTAATTCGGTTCAAAGACACGGCGGGGCCACGTTTTGGCATATATTTCGAGACCCTAGTCATCAATAGGTATGGAAATTACCCCGTATTAAAGCACTTATCAACAGCTTTCATTTGATATCCATATTGTACAAACACATTCTAGGGTCCACGTTTGTGTCTCTATCTCGAGACCCCAGTCACGGAGCGGCATGAAAAATACTCTGAGCTAAAGCATTCACCAACAGCTTCCATTTGATACCCATATTGTACATACACGTCCGAAGGTTACCCGGGTCCACGTTTTGACTTATATCTCGAGACATTATCTACCAATAGGTATTCCAACTATACGGAAATCATCTTCAATACCTACTTAACAATGTGTGTAAGTTTGGTTTAATTCGGCGCAAAGACACGGCGGGTCCACGTTTTGGCATATATTTCGAGACTCTAGTCATCAATAGGTATCCAAACTATACGGAAACCATCTTCAATACCTCCTTAAGTTTGGTTTAATTCGGTTTAAAGACACGGCGGGTCCACGTTTTGGCATATATTTCAAGACCCTAGTCATCAACAGATATTAAAAGCATTTATTAACAGCTTTCATTTGATACCCATATTGTACATACTCAACCAAAGTTTACCCGGGTCCACGTTTTGACCTATATCTCGAGACCCGAGTCACAGAGCGGTATCAAAAATACTCTGAACTAAAGCATTCACCAACAGCTTCCATTTGATACCCATATTGTGCATACACGTCCGAAGGTTGCCCGGGTCCACGTTTTGACCTATATCTCGAGCCCTATAAAATATAATCCATGTTACTCGTGAATAATGTAGCTTTCGAATGGTGAAAGAATTTTTAAAATCGGTCCAGTAGTTTTTGAGCCTGTTCATTACAACCAAACAAACAAACAAAGTTTTCCTCTTTATAATATTAGTATAGATAAACTGAAAATCAGGAAAAAAGGAGATTGTTTTTAAATTTCAAACCAACGCATATGAATAACTAAGAAACAATCGTCTTTTTTCCTGATCATCCATGAATTTTTCGTTTCAATTTATATGTTTTATTAAGCATTGGAGCTTTTTTAACCAGTATCCATTAATATTTTTCAAAAAAAAAAACGAAAAAAAATGTTTTTCCCACGAACACATAATTTCATTCGGATTTCACATTAAATTCTCAAATTTCGTAAGAAATTATTCACTGTTCCAAAATCCACTCCAAAAAAATTCACAAACAATTTTTACATGTTGCACTTACGTTTTTTCCTTATGGCATCCAAATCAGAAAGAAATATTGACACATTGTAACTTACACTGTCAATTTGACAGTTCAGTTCCGCCCCAAGCGTTAAAAAAGTAAGCGACATTATGGCTGGTTCAAAAGAACGCTGTACCCGTTGCCAGTGCTCCGAATTGCAACCAAACTTTACGAAACCCATTTTCAATACTTACTTAACAATGTGCGTAAGTTTGGTTTAATTCGGTGCAAAGACACGGCGGGTCCACGTTTTGATATATATTTCGAGACCCTAGTCATCAATAGGTATGAAAATTACCCAGTATTAAAGCAATTATCAACAGCTTTCATTTGATATCCACATTGTAAAAACACATTCTAGGGTCCACATATTGGTCTCCATCTCGAGACCCTAGTCACGGAGCGAATGGAAATACTCTGAACTAAAGCATTCACCAACAGCTTCCATTTGATACCCATATTGTACATACACATCCGAAGGTTACCCGGGTCCACGTTTTGACCTATATCTCGAGACCCTATCTACCAATAGGTATCCCAACTATACGGAAACCGTCTTCAATACCTACTTAACAATGTGTGTAAATTTGGTTTAATTCGACGCAAAGACACGGCGGGTCCACGTTTTGGCATATATTTCGATACCCTAGTTATCAATAGATATGAAAATTACCCCGTATTAAAGCACTTATCAACAGCTTCCATTTGATACCCATATTGTACATACACATCCGAAGGTTACCCGGGTCCACGTTTTGACCTATATCTCGAGACCCTATCTACCAATAGGTATCCAAACTATACGGAAACCATCTTCAATACCTACTTAACAATGTGTGTAAGTTTGGTTTAATTCGGTTCAAAGACACGGCGGGTCCACGTTTTGGTATATATTTCGAGACCCTAGTCATCAATAGGTATGAAAATTACCCCGTATTAAAGCAATTGTCAAAAGCTTTCATTTGATATCCATATTGTACAAACACATTCTAGGGTCCACGTTTTGGTCTCCATCTCGAGACCCTAGTCACGGAGCGGATGGAAATACTCTGAACTAAAGCATTCACCAACAGCTTCCATTTGATACCCATATTGTACATACACATCCGAAGGTTACCCGGGTCCACGTTTTGACCTATATTTCGAGACCCTATCTACCAATAGGTATTCAAACTATACGGAAATCATCTTCAACACCTACTTAACAATGTGTGTAAGTTTGGTTTAATTCGGTGCAAAGACACGGCGGGTCCACGTTTTGGCATATATTTCGAGACCCTAGTCATCAATAGGTATGAAAATTACCCCGTATTAAAGCAATTATCAAAAGCTTTCATTTGATATCCACATTGTAAAAACACATTCTAGGGTCCACATATTGGTCTCCATCTCGAGACCCTAGTCACGGAGCGAATGGAAATACTCTGAACTAAAGCATTCACCAACAGCTTCCATTTGATACCCATATTGTACATACACATCCGAAGGTTACCCGGGTCCACGTTTTGACCTATATCTCGAGACCCTATCTACCAATAGGTATCCCAACTATACGGAAACCATCTTCAATACCTACTTAACAATGTGTGTAAGTTTGGTTTAATTCGGTTCAAAGACACGGCGGGTCCACGTTTTGGTATATATTTCCAGACCCTAGTCATCAATAGGTATGAAAATTACCCCGTATTAAAGCACTTACCAACAGCTTTCATTTGATACCCATATTGTACATACTCAACCAAAGGTTACCTGCGTCCACGTTTTGACCTATATCTCGAGACCCCAGTAACGGAGCGGCATGAAAAATACTCTATACTAAAGCATTCACCAACAGCTTCCATTTGATACCCATATTGTACATACACGTCCGAAGGTTACCCGGGTCCACGTTTTGACCTATATCTCGAGACCCTATCTACCAATAGGTATCCAAACTATACGGAAACCATCTTCAATACCTCCTTAACAATGTGTGTAAGTTTGGTTTAATTCGGTTTAAAGACACGGCGGGTCCACGTTTTGGCATATATTTCGAGACCCTAGTCATCAATAGATATGAGAATTACCCCGTATTAAAGCACTTATCAACAGCTTTCATTTGATATCCATATTGTAAAAACACATTCTAGGGTCCACGTTTTGGTCTCCATCTCGAGACCCTAGTCACGGAGCGGATGGAAATACTCTGAACTAAAGCATTCACCAACAGCTTCCATTTGATACCCATATTGTACATACACATCCGAAGGTTACCCGGGTCCACGTTTTGAACTATATCTCGAGACCCTATCTACCAATAGGTATCCAAACTATACGGAAACCATCTTCAATACCTCCTTAAATATGTGTGTAAGTTTGGTTTAATTCGGTGCAAAGACACGGCGGGTCCACGTTTTGGCATATATTTCCAGACCCTAGTCATCTATAGGTATGAAAATTACCCCGTATTAAAGCACTTATCAACAGCTTTCATTTGATACCCATATTGTACATACACAACCAAAGGTTACCCGCGTCCACGTTTTGACCTATATCTCGAGACCCCAGTCACGGAGCGGCATGAAAAATACTCTGTACTAAAGCATTCACCAACAGCTTCAATTTGATATCCATATTGTACAAGCTCATTCTAGGGTCCACGTTTTGGTCTCTACCTCGAGACCCTAGTCACAGAGCGGCATGAAAAATACTCTGAACTAAAGCATTCACCAACAGCTTCCATTTGATATCCATATTGCACATACACGTCCGAAGGTTACCCGGGTCCACGTTTTGACCTATATCTCGAGCCCTATTTCCAAAATAAAATATAATCCATGTTACTCGTGGATAATGTAGCTTTCGAATGGTGAAAGAATTTTTAAAATCGGTCAAGTAGTTTTTGAGCCTGTTCATTACAACCAAACAAACAAACAAAGTTTTCCTCTTTATAATATTAGTATAGATAAACTGGATAAAAAGGAGATTGTTTTTAAATTTCAAACCAACGCATATGAATAACTAAGAAACAATCGTCTTTTTTCCTGATCATCCATGAATTTTTCGTTTCAATTTATATGTTTTATTAAGCATTGGAGCTTTTTTACCCAGTATCCATTAATATTTTTCAAAAAAAAAACGAAAAAAATTTTTTTTTCCACGAACACGTAATTTCATTCGGATTTCACATTAAATTCTCAAATTTCGTAAGAAATTATTCACTGTTCCAAAATCCACTCCAAAAAAATTCACAAACAATTTTTACATGTTGCACTTACGTTTTTTCCTTATGGCATCCAAATCAGAAAGAAATATTGACACATTGTAACTCACACTGTCAATTTGACAGTTCGGTTCCGCCCCCAGCGTTAAAAAAGTAAGCGACATTATGGCTGGTTCAAAAGAACGCTGTACCCGTTGCCAGTGCTCCGAATTACAACCAAACTTTACGAAACCCATTTTCAATACTTACTTAACAATGTGCGTAAGTTTGGTTAAATTCGGTGCAAAGCCACGGCGGGTCCACGTTTTGGCATATATTTCGAGACCCTAGTCATCAATAGGTATGAAAATTACCCAGTATTAAAGCACTTATCAACAGCTTTCATTTGATATCCATATTGTACAAACACATTCTAGGCTCCACGTTTTGGTCTCCATCTCGAGACCCTAGTCACGGAGCGGATGGAAATATTCTGAACTAAAGCATTCAAGAAACAGTTTCCATTTGATCCCCATATTGTACATACACATCCGAAGGTTACCCGGGTCCACGTTTTGACCTATATTTCGAGACCCTATCTACCAATAGGTATCCAAACTATACGGAAACCATCTTCAATACCTACTTAACAATGTGTGTAAGTTTGGTTTAATTTGGTTCAAAGACACGGCGGGTCCATGTTTTGGGATACATTTCCAGACCCTAGTCATCAATAGGTATGAAAATTACCCCGTATTAAAGCACTTATCAACAGCTTTCATTTGTTACCCATATTGTACATACACAACCAAAGGTTACCCGGGTCCACGTTTTGACCTATATCTCGAGACCCCATTCACGAAGCGGCATGAAAAATACTCTGTAATAAAGCATTCACCAACAGGTTCCATTTGATCCCCATATTGTACATACACATCCGAAGGTTACCCGGGTCCACGTTTTGACCTATATTTCGAGACCCTATCTACCAATAGGTATCCAAACTATACGGAAACCATCTTCAATACCTACTTAACAATGTGTGTAAGTTTGGTTTAATTTGGTTCAAAGACACGGCGGGGCCACGTTTTGGCATATATTTCGAGACCCTAGTCATCAATAGATATGAAAATTACCCCGTATTAAAGCACTTATCAACAGCTCTCATTTGATATCCATATTGTACAAACACATTCTAGGGTCCACGTTTTGGTCTCTATCTCGAGACCCTAGTCACGGAGCGGCATGAAAAATACTCTGAACTAAAGCATTCACCAACAGCTTCCATTTGATACCCATATTGTACATACACGTCCGAAGGTTACCCGGGTCCACGTTTTGACTTATATCTCGAGACCCTATCTACCAATAGGTATTCAAACTATACGGAAACCATCTTCAATACCTACTTAACAATGTGTGTAAGTTTGGTTTAATTCGGTGCAAAGACACGGCAAGTCCACGTTTTGGCATATATTTCGAGACCCTAGTCATCAATAGGTATGAAAATTACCCCGTAGTAAAGCACTTATCCACAGCTTCCATTTGGTACCAATATTGTACATACACAACCAAAGGTTACCCGGGTCCACGTTGTGACCTATATCTCGAGACGCCAGTCACGGAGCGGCATGAAAAATACTCTGTACTAAAGCATTCACCAACAGCTTCCATTTGATACCCATATTTACATACACGTCCGAAGGTTACCCGGGTCCACATTTTGACCTATATCTCGAGCCCTATTTCCAAAATAAAATATAATCCATGTTACTCGTGGATAATGTAGCTTTCGAATGGTGAAAGAATTTTTAAAATCGGTCCAGTAGTTTTTGAGCCTATTCATTACAACCAAACAAACAAACAAAGTTTTCCTCTTATAATATTAGTATGTATAGATAAATTGAAAATCAGGAAAAAAGGAGATTGTTTTTAAATTTCAAATCAACGCATATGAATAACTAAGAACCAATCGTCTTTTTTCCTGATCATCCATGAATTTTTCGTTTCAATTTATATGTTTTATTAAGCATTGGAGCTTTTTTAACCATTATCCATTTATATTTTTCAAAAAAAAAACGAAAAAATTTTTTTTTTCCACAAACACATAATTTCATTCGAATTTCACATTAAATTCTGAAATTTCGTAAGAAGTTATTCACTGTTCCAAAATCCACTCCAAAAAAATTCACAAACAATTTTTATATGTTGCACTTACGTTTTTTCCTTATGGCATCCAAATCAGAAAGAAATATTGACCCATTGTAACTCACACTGTCAATTTGACAGTTCAGTTCCGCCCCAAGCGTTAAAAAAGTAAGCGATATTATGGCTGGTTCAAAAGAACGCTGTACCCGTTGCCAGTGCTCCGAATTACAACCAAACTTTACGAAACCCATTTTCAATACTTACTTAACAATGTGCTTAAGTTTGGTTTAAGGGCGGTGGGGGTAAGGGATAAACGCTAAAAAAAAACACTTTTTTCATGAATTTATTGTAGCGAAACGGTTCAAGTCAGTTTATTAAAAGTTGTTGCATATTATAAAGTAACATTTCAAGAATATTTGATAAAATGTTCATGTAAAAATATTGCAAAATGAGCGAATGAGAGCACATTTACGTAGACGTCTTTTCAAAAATACATTTTGCAGTAGTCAGCACATCTCAGCGTAAAATCATCTGAAATCAAAAAAATCGAATAATTTAGTTAAAGTATGAGTTAAACTTCCCCCCAACGTTTATTTTGACGATTTATTTTCATTTTCAGCCATTTGGTAGTCGGTTGAAGTAAAAAGTGATTTTTGACGAAAAAATGGCGCCATTTTGTAGGTGTAAAACCACCTTAATATAAAAAAAAAATGGCGAAAAAAAAACGTTGGGGGAGGTTTTTTATATGTAAAATATGTGTGCACAATTTCAAAAGGATCGGTTGTGTAGTTTTCAAATGCCAATGGCTACGCACTTTAAAAAAAAAGGTTCGAGAAAACCGCGTTTAAAGTTTTAACGGACTATGCGCGCAACTGCTAAGTCTCGGCAGATGTTTGAGGCGGCTCGGCTTTATGCTCTATAACATAAAAAGTTCTGCTCGGATTGACTTAAAATTTTAACACGGTATTTTTGAAATGTTTTACTACAATAACATGCAAAAAAAAAATCGATTTTTATCCCTTACCCCCCCCCCCCTTAATTCAGTGCAAAGACACGGCGAGTCCACGTTTTGGCATATGTTTCGAGACCCTAGTCATCAATAGGTATCCAAACTATACGGAAACCATCTTCAATACCTCCTTAAGTTTGGTTTAATTCGGTTTAAAGACACGGCGGGTCCACGTTTTGGCATATATTTCAAGACCCTAGTCATCAACAGATATTAAAAGCATTTATTAACAGCTTTCATTTGATACCCATATTGTACATACTCAACCAAAGTTTACCCGGGTCCACGTTTTGACCTATATCTCGAGACCCGAGTCACAGAGCGGTATCAAAAATACTCTGAACTAAAGCATTCACCAACAGCTTCCATTTGATACCCATATTGTGCATACACGTCCGAAGGTTGCCCGGGTCCACGTTTTGACCTATATCTCGAGCCCTATAAAATATAATCCATGTTACTCGTGAATAATGTAGCTTTCGAATGGTGAAAGAATTTTTAAAATCGGTCCAGTAGTTTTTGAGCCTGTTCATTACAACCAAACAAACAAACAAAGTTTTCCTCTTTATAATATTAGTATAGATAAACTGAAAATCAGGAAAAAAGGAGATTGTTTTTAAATTTCAAACCAACGCATATGAATAACTAAGAAACAATCGTCTTTTTTCCTGATCATCCATGAATTTTTCGTTTCAATTTATATGTTTTATTAAGCATTGGAGCTTTTTTAACCAGTATCCATTAATATTTTTCAAAAAAAAAAACGAAAAAAAATGTTTTTCCCACGAACACATAATTTCATTCGGATTTCACATTAAATTCTCAAATTTCGTAAGAAATTATTCACTGTTCCAAAATCCACTCCAAAAAAATTCACAAACAATTTTTACATGTTGCACTTACGTTTTTTCCTTATGGCATCCAAATCAGAAAGAAATATTGACACATTGTAACTTACACTGTCAATTTGACAGTTCAGTTCCGCCCCAAGCGTTAAAAAAGTAAGCGACATTATGGCTGGTTCAAAAGAACGCTGTACCCGTTGCCAGTGCTCCGAATTGCAACCAAACTTTACGAAACCCATTTTCAATACTTACTTAACAATGTGCGTAAGTTTAGTTTAATTCGGTGCAAAGACACGGCGGGTCCACGTTTTGATATATATTTCGAGACCCTAGTCATCAATAGGTATGAAAATTACAGAGTATTAAAGCAATTATCAACAGCTTTCATTTGATATCCACATTGTAAAAACACATTCTAGGGTCCACATATTGGTCTCCATCTCGAGACCCTAGTCACGGAGCGAATGGAAATACTCTGAACTAAAGCATTCACCAACAGCTTCCATTTGATACCCATATTGTACATACACATCCGAAGGTTACCCGGGTCCACGTTTTGACCTATATCTCGAGACCCTATCTACCAATAGGTATCCCAACTATACGGAAACCGTCTTCAATACCTACTTAACAATGTGTGTAAATTTGGTTTAATTCGACGCAAAGACACGGCGGGTCCACGTTTTGGCATATATTTCGATACCCTAGTTATCAATAGATATGAAAATTACCCCGTATTAAAGCACTTATCAACAGCTTCCATTTGATACCCATATTGTACATACACATCCGAAGGTTACCCGGGTCCACGTTTTGACCTATATCTCGAGACCCTATCTACCAATAGGTATCCAAACTATACGGGAACCATCTTCAATACCTACTTAACAATGTGTGTAAGTTTGGTTTAATTCGGTTCAAAGACACGGCGGGTCCACGTTTTGGTATATATTTCGAGACCCTAGTCATCAATAGGTATGAAAATTACCCCGTATTAAAGCAATTGTCAAAAGCTTTCATTTGATATCCATATTGTACAAACACATTCTAGGGTCCACGTTTTGGTCTCCATCTCGAGACCCTAGTCACGGAGCGGATGGAAATACTCTGAACTAAAGCATTCACCAACAGCTTCCATTTGATACCCATATTGTACATACACATCCGAAGGTTACCCGGGTCCACGTTTTGACCTATATTTCGAGACCCTATCTACCAATAGGTATTCAAACTATACGGAAATCATCTTCAACACCTACTTAACAATGTGTGTAAGTTTGGTTTAATTCGGTGCAAAGACACGGCGGGTCCACGTTTTGGCATATATTTCGAGACCCTAGTCATCAATAGGTATGAAAATTACCCCGTATTAAAGCAATTATCAAAAGCTTTCGTTTGATATCCACATTGTAAAAACACATTCTAGGGTCCACATATTGGTCTCCATCTCGAGACCCTAGTCACGGAGCGAATGGAAATACTCTGAACTAAAGCATTCACCAACAGCTTCCATTTGATACCCATATTGTACATACACATCCGAAGGTTACCCGGGTCCACGTTTTGACCTATATCTCGAGACCCTATCTACCAATAGGTATCCCAACTATACGGAAACCATCTTCAATACCTACTTAACAATGTGTGTAAGTTTGGTTTAATTCGGTTCAAAGACACGGCGGGTCCACGTTTTGGTATATATTTCCAGACCCTAGTCATCAATAGGTATGAAAATTACCCCGTATTAAAGCACTTACCAACAGCTTTCATTTGATACCCATATTGTACATACTCAACCAAAGGTTACCTGCGTCCACGTTTTGACCTATATCTCGAGACCCCAGTAACGGAGCGGCATGAAAAATACTCTATACTAAAGCATTCACCAACAGCTTCCATTTGATACCCATATTGTACATACACGTTCGAAGGTTACCCGGGTCCACGTTTTGACCTATATCTCGAGACCCTATCTACCAATAGGTATCCAAACTATACGGAAACCATCTTCAATACCTCCTTAACAATGTGTGTAAGTTTGGTTTAATTCGGTTTAAAGACACGGCGGGTCCACGTTTTGGCATATATTTCGAGACCCTAGTCATCAATAGATATGAGAATTACCCCGTATTAAAGCACTTATCAACAGCTTTCATTTGATATCCATATTGTAAAAACACATTCTAGGGTCCACGTTTTGGTCTCCATCTCGAGACCCTAGTCACGGAGCGGATGGAAATACTCTGAACTAAAGCATTCACCAACAGCTTCCATTTGATACCCATATTGTACATACACATCCGAAGGTTACCCGGGTCCACGTTTTGAACTATATCTCGAGACCCTATCTACCAATAGGTATCCAAACTATACGGAAACCATCTTCAATACCTCCTTAAATATGTGTGTAAGTTTGGTTTAATTCGGTGCAAAGACACGGCGGGTCCACGTTTTGGCATATATTTCCAGACCCTAGTCATCTATAGGTATGAAAATTACCCCGTATTAAAGCACTTATCAACAGCTTTCATTTGATACCCATATTGTACATACACAACCAAAGGTTACCCGCGTCCACGTTTTGACCTATATCTCGAGACCCCAGTCACGGAGCGGCATGAAAAATACTCTGTACTAAAGCATTCACCAACAGCTTCAATTTGATATCCATATTGTACAAGCTCATTCTAGGGTCCACGTTTTGGTCTCTACCTCGAGACCCTAGTCACAGAGCGGCATGAAAAATACTCTGAACTAAAGCATTCACCAACAGCTTCCATTTGATATCCATATTGTACATACACGTCCGAAGGTTACCCGGGTCCACGTTTTGACCTATATCTCGAGCCCTATTTCCAAAATAAAATATAATCCATGTTACTCGTGGATAATGTAGCTTTCGAATGGTGAAAGAATTTTTAAAATCGGTCCAGTAGTTTTTGAGCCTGTTCATTACAACCAAACAAACAAACAAAGTTTTCCTCTTTATAATATTAGTATAGATAAACTGAAAATCAGGAAAAAAGGAGATTGTTTTTAAATTTCAAACCAACGCATATGAATAACTAAGAAACAATCGTCTTTTTTCCTGATCATCCATGAATTTTTCGTTTCAATTTATATGTTTTATTAAGCATTGGAGCTTTTTTACCCAGTATCCATTAATATTTTTCAAAAAAAAAACGAAAAAAATTTTTTTTTCCACGAACACGTAATTTCATTCGGATTTCACATTAAATTCTCAAATTTCGTAAGAAATTATTCACTGTTCCAAAATCCACTCCAAAAAAATTCACAAACAATTTTTACATGTTGCACTTACGTTTTTTCCTTATGGCATCCAAATCAGAAAGAAATATTGACACATTGTAACTCACACTGTCAATTTGACAGTTCGGTTCCGCCCCCAGCGTTAAAAAAGTAAGCGACATTATGGCTGGTTCAAAAGAACGCTGTACCCGTTGCCAGTGCTCCGAATTACAACCAAACTTTACGAAACCCATTTTCAATACTTACTTAACAATGTGCGTAAGTTTGGTTAAATTCGGTGCAAAGCCACGGCGGGTCCACGTTTTGGCATATATTTCGAGACCCTAGTCATCAATAGGTATGAAAATTACCCAGTATTAAAGCACTTATCAACAGCTTTCATTTGATATCCATATTGTACAAACACATTCTAGGCTCCACGTTTTGGTCTCCATCTCGAGACCCTAGTCACGGAGCGGATGGAAATATTCTGAACTAAAGCATTCAAGAAACAGTTTCCATTTGATCCCCATATTGTACATACACATCCGAAGGTTACCCGGGTCCACGTTTTGACCTATATTTCGAGACCCTATCTACCAATAGGTATCCAAACTATACGGAAACCATCTTCAATACCTACTTAACAATGTGTGTAAGTTTGGTTTAATTTGGTTCAAAGACACGGCGGGTCCACGTTTTGGGATACATTTCCAGACCCTAGTCATCAATAGGTATGAAAATTACCCCGTATTAAAGCACTTATCAACAGCTTTCATTTGTTACCCATATTGTACATACACAACCAAAGGTTACCCGGGTCCACGTTTTGACCTATATCTCGAGACCCCATTCACGAAGCGGCATGAAAAATACTCTGTAATAAAGCATTCACCAACAGCTTTCATTTGATACCCATATTGTACATACACGTTCGAAGGTTACCCGGGTCCACGTTTTGACCTATATCTCGAGACCAATAGGTATTCAAACTATACGGAAATCATCTTCAATACCTACTTAACAATGTGCGTAAGTTTGGTTGAATTCGGCGCAAAGACACGGCGGGTCCACGTTTTGGCATATACTTCGAGACCCTAGTCATCAATAGGTATGAAAATTACCCCGTATTAAAGCACTTATCAACAGCTTTCATTTGATATCCATATTGTACAAACACATTCTAGGGTCCACGTGTTGGTCTCCATCTCGAGACCCCAGTCACGGAGCGGATGGAAATACTCTGAACTAAAGCATTCACCAACAGCTTCCATTTGATACCCATATTGTACATACACATCCGAAGGTTACCCGGGTCCACGTTTTGACCTATATCTCGAGACCCTATCTACCAATAGGTATCCAAACTATACGGAAACTAATAAAAGCGGTCTTTCTCGTTTTAAGTCTTCTTGAGCAATGACAATTCGCTTTATTCATAGAATTCATATTAACGTACGCTTTATGTTACTAAAGCAGGTATGTTGTTATTACATGGTTCCTTATTCTAGTATTTTCCAACATATGCTACTAAGCAGGTATGTTATTATTACATGGTTGCTTATTCAAGTATATTTCAACACTTCCCCTGAATGAGCAATCACATAATCCAAAAACAAGAAATTACTTTTCAATAGTTACTTTGAATGAACAATCATAAACTAAATATAGGTTTGCAAGTCACTAGAATTCAAGGTATTAAAAAAAACTTAGCAAAAAATTTACACATCATATATAATTCAATTTACTCCAAGACTTTTTACTAAATTTTCATGTTTTACAATAACAAGAGATTTCGTCAGGATATCAGCAAACATTTCATTTGTAGGACAATAAATAAGTTTTACATCGCCACTTTTAATCTTTTCTTTTACAAATTTGCATTTTATGTCTACATGTTTTGCCCTATTAGAATATGCGTTATTACTTGCTATATGAATAGCACTTTTGTTGTCACTATATAAAATCATCGTCTTAGATACTCTTCTGGATAACTCTGCTTCTAATCGCTTAAGCCAAAGAGATTCCTGAATCGCAGCAACAATTGACATGTACTCGGCTTCTGTAGATGATAGTGCAATAGTCTTCTGCCGCTTTGTAGCCCATGAAATTGCACCATTCTGACACAAAAAAACATAACCCGTGGTTGATCTTCTATCATCAACATTGCTCGCCCAATCAGCATCGCAGTATCCAGCAAGCGCATCACCATTTTTCTTATACACGATACCTTTATTTATAGTGCCCTTTACGTAACGTAGCACTCGCTTAACAGCTTCCCAGTGTGCTTTACCAGGATTCTGACTGAATCTGCTTAACATATTTACAGCGAAACAAATATCAGGTCTGGTAACCTGAGCTATGAAAAGTAATGCACCAACTGCTTCCATGTACGGCACATTCGCCATATATTTTTTCTCGACATCATCTTTTGCACACATATCCAGTGTTAACTTTTGATTCGGGTCAGCAGGAGTTTTTACTGGATTACAATCGAGCATACGAAATCGTCTCAAAATATTTTCAATATACTGCGATTGGTCGATTTTTATGTCACCATTCACTTTATTTCTTGTTACATGCATGCCCAAAACTGATGATACTTCGCCAAGGTCTTTCATCTTAAAGCTCTCCTTTAACTTTGCTTTAGTTTTGTTTAGCATTTGCACATCATTTGTAAATAATAACACATCATCAACGTATATTGCAACGATCATTATTTGATTCTCCTCTATTCTGAAATATATACATTGATCAACGTCGCTTCTTGTAAGTCCAATATCAACTAAAACATTATTAAGAGTTTCGTTCCATATTCTGCTTGATTGTTTTAGACCATAAATTGATTTCAAGAGTCTACATACCTTGCGAGTACCGTCTTCAAACTTACGTGGTTGTACCATATAGACCTCTTCTTCAAGTTTTCCGTTTAAAAATGCGGTGACAGCATCCATTTGGTGTATCATCAACCCATGGTTCGCAGCTAAAGCTAGTAGGAAACGAATCGATGTGTACCTGACTACCGGTGAAAACGTTTCTTCATAGTCAATGCCCTTCTTTTGACTATAACCTTTGGCGACTAATCTGGCTTTGCGGCATATCACTTCACCATCAGCATTTATTTTTGTCTTGAAAACCCATTTGGATGAAATTGCCTTTTTGCCGGCTGGCAAATCCGTTAATTCCCATGTTTTATTTAACAATAAGGAATCATACTCTTTCCTCATTGCTAGTTTCCACTCGTCAGCATGTACAGATGATAATGCCTGCTCCGGAGTATCAGGATCTTCAGTAATTTCCATTTCTTCAACATCACATGCAAAATTCGCTTGTCTATTTCTGGTGGAACGTCGAAGTTCTACTTCTGCTATGGTGACATCTTCTTCAGGAGTGTACGTAATATCATTCGCGTCATCATAATCACTGATTTCATTATCAGTACTCGTTTCATATGACTCATTTTCAGTTTCAATTTCTTCTATATTATCTTCATCCTCGTCCACTTCTATAATTGACAATTCTAAGTCTCCTTCCCTTCCTGAATTGTCTATTTTGTTTTCATTTATAACAACATTTGGGAACGATGAAGCATTTTTTTCTTTATTCAAACACCCTTTCTCATTTTCGAAAAAAATAACATTTCGGCTTATTATTACTTTACTCGTTGCTATGTCAAGTAAACGATATGCTTTTGATTCTTGACTATAACCCAACATTATACATTCAATCGATTTAGCATCTAATTTCAATCGTTTCTCCTTAGGCACGTGAACCATCGCCTTGCAGCCAAATACTTTAAGATACTTCAAATTTGGCTTTCGTTTTGTCCAAATTTCTTCAGGACTTTTATTATTTTTTCTACATGGGATACGATTTAACAAATACGCAGCAGTATCAACTGCCTCTGCCCAAAAACTTTTATTTAACCCAGCATCAAATAGCATACAACGAACTTTTTCAGAAATGGTGCGATTCATTCGCTCAGCTACTCCGTTTTGTTCTGGTGTGTATGGAGAAGTCTTTTGATGAAGAATACCGTGCTGAGACATATAATTTTGAAACATATTGTTCACGTATTCTTTCCCATTGTCAGTTCTTAGCATTTTGATTTTTTTACCAGTTTGTTTTTCAGCCATATTCTTGAATTTTAAAAATTGATCAAATACTTCTGACTTTTTCTTAATTGGGAACGCGAAAATTTTCCGCGAATAGTCATCGATGAAAGTTAACAAATATCGTGCACCCGAGTACGATACAACTTCTAATGGTCCCATTACATCCGAGTGAATAAGCTCCAATAATTCACTAGCGCGATGACCACTTTTAGGGAACGGCAAACGCGTTTGTTTCCCTTTTACACATACAATGCATTTCTCATCGGTGATGTTTTTTACATTTTCTAAGCCTTTCGACGAATTTTTAACTGCAATTAAGTTTTCACGGCTTATATGGCCTAACCTTCTATGCCACAGTGCAAAGTCATCATTATATTTACATAGCATTGTACTTTCTTGGTTAATTTTACAATTTAATTGATATAAGCCATTAACCAAATTCGCGTTTGCTATCAATTTATTTTCGTCGTTAAAAATCTTGCACACATCATTTTCGAACAATACTTTATTTCCTCTCTTTGCCATTTCACTCACTGACAATAGGTTTGCACAAATATTTGGTACATAATCTATATTATGTATAGTGACGTTGTTTTTGTTAGGCATAATCACATTAGCGGTACCTGTGTATTCAACTTTCAATTTACCATTGTTTGCAAGTGAAATTTCTTTATCGCTCTTTCGCATATTAACTAATATGTTTTTGTTATTAGTTAAATGTACAGATGCGCCTGAGTCAATGTACCAATTACTGTTTGTATTTGAACGGTACTTTTCATTGTCTGCAAAGAGAGACGCAAGAAATCCGCTACCATTAGTATTGTTGTTCTTGTTAGTACTTACTTGCGGTTTTTTATTTGGACAGTTACGACTTATGTGACCAAATAAATTACAAGAATAACAGCGAATCTTCTTCTTGTTGTTGGTTTTTTTCACATGCATTACATTATTTTCCGTATGCGTGTCAAATTTAATATCTTGCAACATCAAATTTTTAACGACGTCGACGCTCAGCTGCGTTTTAGAATTTTCTACAGCTAAAACAAGCGCCCTATATTCACTTGGCAATCCAGCCAACATTAATGATGCGACAATTTCGTCACCTATCTGCAACCCAGCATTATTCACCTTCAATGCCGTCATTACCATTGCGTTGATATAATTCTGCGTAGACTCGAAATCCTCCAACTTTATGTGAACAAGTTGTTTCAGCAATTCCACTTTTCTCGTCAACCCGGTATCCTCATAAGCAGCAACCAAAGCATCCCATGCTTCCTTTGCAGTTGTTGCTGTTGCAATATGGGAAAAATTGCACGATTCGATCATCATGGTGATCTCCGCCAAAGCTTGCTGATCCCTTTCAATCTCCGCTGCCGTCGCATTGACACCTAGACTTTGTTCGACCGGCTTCCAGCACTTCTTGATGATTAAATAAGATTTGGCCAGCCGCTTCCACGTGTCGAAATTTTCTCGACCACGCAGCTTTTCAAAAACTAAAGCTGGTGCAGCCATTTTATTTAACTTCGTTGCCAAGAGATTAAAAAAAAACAAAACGCACAAGACTCTAATAAAAGTGTATAATTTTCGCGTGTCAAGTGGCCCATAACCTAATAAAAGCGGTCTTTCTCGTTTTAAGTCTTCTTGAGCAATGACAATTCGCTTTATTCATAGAATTCATATTAACGTACGCTTTATGTTACTAAAGCAGGTATGTTGTTATTACATGGTTCCTTATTCTAGTATTTTCCAACATATGCTACTAAGCAGGTATGTTATTATTACATGGTTGCTTATTCAAGTATATTTCAACAGAAACCATCTTCAATACCTCCTTAACAATGTGTGTAAGTTTGGTTTAATTCGGTGCAAAGACACGGCGGGTCCACGTTTTGGCATATATTTCGAGACCCTAGTCATCAATAGGTATGAAAATTACCCCGTATTAAAGCACTTATCAACAGCTTTCATTTGATATCCACATTGTAAAAACACATTCTAGGGTCCACGTATTGGTCTCCATCTCGAGACCCTAGTCACGGAGCGAATGGAAATACTCTGAACTAAAGCATTCACCAAATAGCAGACTTGAATGCAGAATGGAAGCGATCAATGAATGTGAAGAGCATCACCCGTCGGCGTGTGGTATATTAGAATGACCGTGATGAACAATTTGATAAGTTTTTTGTGAGTGTATGATTGCCAATTTGTAAGATTGTCAATATCAAGTATTATGGCTGAAATTGTTTCCTTGGGTCAGGTTTGCCCGAGTAAAAGAGGCGCCACACAAGCACGTGTGACTTACTAGAATGGTTGTGACGGAAACCATTAGCGAAACTACCACCATTGTTTCGCTTTGCACTAGGAAAACTACTAAAAGCGAAATGTAATATATGAAGAGGCTACGGAAAGTAAAAGGCGTCTGATAAATTAAGATGGCAAAGTTCACTTTGTATCATTAGAGATAGAGTGATTGAAAGAAAAGCGCGTGTCGATAGCAAAGTGATATGCAGAATAGTGAGCCACCGACGAATGGTTATATATCGAGAATGGAAGACTCGACATATTCTTTGTGCAAATGCAACGCCTTTTCATTTAGAGAAAATTTTTTGATCACATTATAAAAGATTCCTTCATCAAAACTCTTGTTTTACATTGCTGGATATTTTTGAACTTCCAATATGTTATTTACGAATCCTTTGAAACATCTTCTAGATCCAAGAAAGTTTTTAAGGAGAGCAGAGGCGGCATTTATTCCATTGATAGGCTAGATGACTCCAATTACATGGAACAATACAAATGGAAAGCTTATTGATTCATCTCTCTTCAAGCGTCCTTGCGTGAAGAAATAAAAATGAGAGCTAACTGGCATAAGAAGTATATGCGAAAGTTGAAGTGTAAACGAAGAAAGGTGCGTGCGAGGTCCAAGTAAACCCGTTGATGACGCTGAAGAATGTTTTTGTACAAGCTCCAACATGACATCATAATAAAGGTTTTCAAGTAAAGATTTCGATTCCAAAATGTGAAATGCTTGAAATAAAGATAAATCTTTGATTTTCTCTTGGAAGTGAAATATAACCAAATTTCCATAGTAATAAAAATACTTAATGCTTATAATAGTGCTAAAGTACAGTTGCACAAATTTGATCCATCTGGTATGCATCATAACGGGCATGCCTGGATATCAACGGCATGTAACGCGTGTTACAATGTTCTGCTTTGATGATCCCACTCACTTCAAGCTCATTAATAAGAACATCTATACTAATATTATAAAGAGGAAAACTTTGTTTGTTTGTTTGGTTGTAATGAATAGGCTCAAAAACTACTGGACCGATTTTAAAAATTCTTTCACCGTTCGAAAGCTACATCATCCACGAGTAACATGGATTATATTTTATTTTGGAAATAGGGCTCGAGATATAGGTCAAAACGTGGACCCGGGTAACCTTCGGATGTGTATGTACAATATGGGTATCAAATGGAAGCTGTTGGTGAATGCTTTAGTTCAGAGTATTTTTCATGCCGCTCCGTGACTAGGGTCTCGAGATAGAGACCAAAACGTGGACCCTAGAACGTGTTTGTACAATATGGATATCAAATTGAAGCTGTTGGTGAATGCTTTAGTTCAGAGTATTTTTCATGCCGCTCCGTGACTGGGGTCTCGAGATATAGGTCAAAACGTGGGCCCGGGTAACCTTTGGTTGAGTATGTACAATATGGGTATCAAATGAAAGCTGTTGATAAGTGCTTTAATACGGGGTAATTTTCATACCTATTAATGACCAGGGTCTGGAAATATATGCCAAAACGTGGACCCGCCATGTCTTTGCACCGAATTTAACCAAACTTACGCACATTGTTAAGTAAGTATTGAAAATGGGTTTCGTAAAGTTTGGTTGTAATTCGGAGCACTGGCAACGAGTACAGCGTTCTTTTGAACCAGCCATAATGTTGCTTATTTTTTTAACGCTTGGGGCGGAACTGAACTGTCAAATTGACAGTGTGAGTTACAATGTATCAATATTTCTTTCTGATTCGGATTCCATAAGGAAAAAACCTAAGTGCAACATGTAAAAATTGTTTGTGATTTTTTTTGGAGTGGATTTTAGAACAGTGAATAATTTCTTACGAAATTTGAGAATTTAATTTGAAATCCGAATGAAATTATGTGTTTGTGGAAAAAAAAATTTTTTTCGTTTTTTTTTTTTAAATATAAATGGATAATGGTTAAGAAAGCTCCAATGCTTAATAAAACATATAAATTGAAACGAAAAATTCATGGATGATCAGGAAAAAAGACGATTGTTTCTTAGTTATTCATATGCGTTGATTTGAAATTTAAAAACAATCTTCTTTTTTCCTGATTTTCAATTTATATTTTATATTTACTCAAAAACAAATAGAAAAACAAAAAATTTTGTTTATGCCAAAGCGCTTGAATAAAGAATAAAGAAATAAATAATATGAAAACCATATATTTTCTGTTCTAAACCATATCTATTCTATTTTAGTGTACCCAGCGAAGGGGGCCGGCTTTGCTAGTATTCTATAAAAAGAACAAAGTGGGTTACCTCGTGTGGACAAATCCTTGTTTAGCCGCCACATGTGAGAAAGTGTAAAGAGCATTTTATACCTACCGCCTGATTAAGTAATAGAAGGGCGTTAATCGTGGTACGTTAATCTCCGCAAGGTGAACTTCCCTATTAGTTCGTGAAGCGTTAGCCCCTACGAAATGGGGTAAAACGTAAAACCATTTAAGCCTCTGCCCCGCGGCAAGGAGACCAACTTGATGAGTATATATAAGTTGCTATTTAGTTCATTTGTTCGATTTACATTGAAATATACCGTTTTTCTTTGGTGGCCTTACCACCAATTATCTACAGACAGACTTAAACGAGTACAAAAAGTCTTATTTAAGGATGCTCTCTCTTCCCTGAATTTCTCTGACCCTGCCCCACCATACAAATCCCGCCTACTTCTAATTAATCTTAAACAATTAGAGATTAGATCAATTAGGAAATTGAATGTTCCTCTCTTTTAGAAACGATAGAATAAGGGGTCCCTACCAGGTCTTTAGGCAATAAATATCCATTATATTTGAATAGGTTCAGAACCAATTATACCTGCAATGTTCCTACAGCTCGCACTCTGCATGGCCTCAATAAGATGTCGAATTCTACCGTATTAGGTTTTACATTATCGAAACTATATTTTTCTGCTCAATTAAATTGTAATTTAGTTTTGGAAAACGATATTTTTGTAGTAACAGAATGGGTTGGTGCGTGAATTCAGAGAAAACGTAGGTTCGAATCTCGGCCAAACACCAAAATAAAGAAAAAATAAAACTATCTACCGTTCGGAGTCGGCTTGAAACTGTAGGTCCCTCCATTTGTGGAACAACATCATCATCATCTCTCAAAAACATCTCTCACATTAACCGTTGTCATCGCCGCTAGTAATTTCACTATCGAAACAAAAACAAAGGACTTTACGCATTGCATTCTACGCTCGCACTAGAAAAGCTTTTAAGAAAAACAATGTACTTATCATATCACATCCGTCGCCACGTATTTTTTGTATTTGCTTTACCTTCCGCACATTTAGTTTAATTAAATAAATTTAATATACATTCGTTTATAAACCAAATTGCATAGTTTTATTTTTATAAACAAATTGACGGAAAAACCCTCACTTGCTGAACCAATATTGTTTTATTTCACATTTTCAAGTGCGGCATGAACTAACTTTCAATTTTGTAGATTGTGATTGCTTATATTGTAAAGTGTAACTAAATTTAAGTTGCCGGATGGATGTTAATGACACAATATTAAAATATTTTTCATCCGGATCGGTTATATCTTCTTTTGATATTTTCCTTTAACATCCTATTAATATCTTTATCAACCAAAAGACATCACACTTAGTGGTTCCTCAACAAATGTATGGAAATAGTTATATTTTCAGTTTTTCTGCAACGTAAATATTTGGAATTTATTTAGAAAATTTTGGAAAAGTATTTTGTTTTAATAATTAAAAACATACGTTAAATATTATTTCTTAAGTGAGTATTTTTTTTTAATTTTCACACATCAATTACTTAGCTGTTGAAAAATTAAACATTATGTCATTCGCCAATTTATCGATCGCTATCTCTAGCTCGATTAACTTAACGAAAAATTTGCATGCGAAAGCAACAACAAAGTTATCGAGCATGATTCCCCGGTAAGGGGTTAGGTGGGTTTCAAAAGCTCAAAATAGGTACATTTTTATGAATTTTTTTTATTTAATCAACAGAATATTTCATTCCATCAATTTAACACATAAAAGATACATATTTTATAAGTAGTTTGTGAAATTTTCATTGAAAAATTTTGAAAATTAAGGCGTGGACACGTCGTCTCCTATGACCCCTCAAAAAAAGTTCTCTCGGCGTAGTCAGGATAACTCATGACAGATTCATCTGAAATTCAAAAACAAAAAAATTTCTGTTAGTATATTAGATGTTTCAAACTCGTGCTTGGACGAAGGAAAACAAAAAAACAAAAATTACATTTTTGGCGGCGTTGAAAACAAAAAACCCTTATTTTGAGTAGAATTTGCATCCTTCATGCCCTTGAAAAATTACTTGGAATAGAAAAAAAAAATTCCTTCGTTCAAGCACGAGATAATGTTATTTTGAAGAAGTGTGCAAAATTTGAAAGAGATCGGTTCATAAATTTTCGAGAAATCGTGACTACCGATGTCAAAAATGTAGTTTCAAGAAAAACGCGATTGAAGATTTACATTCAAATAACATGCCTCGATATACCTGCCAATCCAAAGGCTATATCTCTTAGAATATGACTCGGATCGTTTTAAAATTTTAAAGGAATATTCTCAACATATTCAATTATGAGATAAGCAAAAAAAAAAAATTCGATTTTTTGAAATTTTGAAACTTACCTAACCCCTTAACGAGTATGGTCATACCTTATTAGATTAGTATAACTCACTGCCTTGCAAACACATGTAATTTAAGGTAGCTTTATTCCCGCGTACCCAATATGTATACAAATGTTCTTTTATACCAGTTGCTTATCTATTCGCCACTTGCTAACGCTTGGCGAAAAGAAGAGGCCTTAGTGGCTTAATACTAAAATCATATATTTAATCACGGCCAAGTGAAATTTTTTAATATTGCTAGGACCTAGTTTTTCCCATTTCTACTAATTTGAACATGCATGCTACCAACGAACGTAGTCTGCCCATTAAAAATAAATAAATAATTGGCACGTAAACTTTTGTTAGGTATTTGGCCGAGTTTGTCTTCCAATTTGTGCTTCTTGATGTTGTTCCACAAATGGAAGAACTTACAGTTTTTTTATGAATATCTTTTTCATGGCAGAAATATTCTCGAGGGTTTGCCATTGCCTGTCGCTCCGGTCGTCCCGTTATCAAAAAACTTTTTTCTATCATTTTCCTGTTTCATGTACGGAGATTCGAACCTAGGTGATCCCAAATGGTAGTCATGCACCAACCACGTCAGACGCTCTTCGATGAATTCAAACTATATTTCTTTCATACGAGTATAATTCTACCACTGCAGTAGTTCTCTAACAAAAATTACGTTCACATATGCAGTAATTAGCAATAAATCCACAAAATTAATCTACCCGATCACATATGGCAGATTACCAAAATTGACAATCCTGTAAATACTACAATTGACTGTCAATACTGTTGTGAAAGGTTTTTCTACATAGAAATTATTTTGGTGGAATATTTCGGAGCTTTTGGTTTGTTTAAGTATTATTAACGATATGAAGAAAATACAAGGAGAAGGAATAGCTAATTTAATTGCGCAATTGGCTGGTAATAATAAACAGTTGGATACGCATTCGAAATTCGATATTACATTTTATCGTAAGTAATAAGAGGACTCACGTTTATGGGTATACGCTTTTTTCTGTTAAATGAATGAACATTTTATTAGAATTATGTCTATAAAAATGTTTCTTACACCGGCGTCTATTTTATTTAATTTTTACTTTAACGTTTTTCTTTACACTCGTAGAAATAATGATCTATTACACAAAAAACACAGTATGGTTATTATCTAGGATTATTTTATAATCTCAGATTTTGGAGAGAAATTTTTAATTACGGATTGGGAGTAAAGCACGAAAAGGTAGATCATCTACTTATATGTGAACGTATTAAAAGTCTATCTAAAAAAAAAACATTACATAAATAAACAAAGTTTATCGTTTATTTTTCCATATTAATTTTATTGAAAGTAGACTAGGGGTACATAATTACTTAAATATAATATTTAAACATAAAAGTTTTGATGAAAAACTTATATACTTAAAGATTAATATTCTGCTTATAATGTCTAAGTGTATGAACCTAATTTAAAAATGATTACACATGTCTATGATCAATACATCCGCCTTTTGAATTATAGTACTTCGTTTTTGTTTTTATAAATTATCATTAATAATAAAAATTAAATGTTTATTTGTGTTTATATTATTTTTTGCATAAGTTCAATAATTGCTGTATATAAATACAAAAAGTTGTATTTATTAATAATGGAGCCAATATATTTCGACAGGTAATCCCCTCGACCTATTTGCATCAACTTATAAACTTAAAGATTAAAGTGTTGCTCATAATGTCTGAGTGTAGTGTCATTAAGAATTATTACATCCATCTTTTATTTATTTTACAGTATTTTGCTTTTCTATAAATTATAGTTAAGAATTAGTGTGAAAATTGAACGTTAATTATGTTTAATTTTGCATTAGTTTAATAATGGAAATTGCAATTTAAATTTACAATGAAAAGGAACAATATTCATTTACATATACGGCGGCCGCCGTAGTCGAATGATTAGTACGTTACTACTATTCGAGAGTGCGTAGGTTCGAATAGTAGTAATTGCCCCTCGGCAGGCAATGGCAAACCTCCGAGTGTATTTCTGCAATGAAAAAGCTCCTCATAACAAACCACTTGCCGCTCGAAATCGGCTTAAAACTGTAAGATCCCCCATTTGTAAAACGGCATTAAGACGCACTCCACAAATAGGAGGAACCCGACCAAGTATCTAACGCGCCAATATTTATGTTATGCTTATATATTATATATAAGAATGTTTTCGTTTGCGGCACTTTTGGGGAACATTTCATATACTGTCATTAAAAAAAGGATCTAAAAGGGGGAAAGAGAAGTGTATCTCCATCCTAAAACTTTAAACCCCATAATCCGGAGGTTTAAATCGAAAAGTTAGTGTTGCCAGATACCTCAAAAAAGAACGAAGTTCATATGGAGGTAGAATTGTATAGAGACGTTTGTAAATTTATTAGTATTTTTATTTTAAATTGCAGGCATCTAGAAACACAATATTGTTGTCCATTAAAAATAATTGTTAACCGCGTTTAAAATTGAACCTAACGAGGATATTGTAAATTGAGTATATCTCACAGCTCAGAGGAGTTATATGCTCTCGCCTCACAGATGGCTTTATTAAAATAAGAAGAAGTAATATTATATTAATATTATATACTTATAAGAAAACTAAATGGTACTGATATAAAAAATAATATGAAAAAGAATTAAATGAGAATTTTAAATTGAAAAAAAAAAAAACATTCATCGAGAATCTCCATAATACATATACCTACACTAATTTCATTTTTAGTTTAAGTGCGATTTTTTGTGTAACTGTATACTAAAATAGTTTATTAAATTATTATTTATGATAAAACTACTGAAATAGTAATTTAAATTGTGTTTCTAAACATTTAAGTCACTTTTTGTACACATACTAACCGATATGGAATATTAAAACATTTTTATGTTGTGTTCAATTATTTGTCGAAATATAAAAAAATCTTAAGAAATTATAAAAAAGGCGACATTGTATATTTAGCACAGAGGCAACAAGACACAAATGACAACTTGCAAGAACAACAAAAACGCACATAATATAAAATGTCTTAAAACGCTCGGAAGCATATTCATTCCCGGTGGAGATTGTACCGAATTTATACAAAGCGCAATTACAAATGAACCTTACCTTCCATTGGTTTAAAGCATAGTAACTGATTAAATAAATGAAATCAACATTTAGTATTGTCCAAACAAGCATGCATATATATATACATACACACATATTTGTAATGTAAGTTGCATATCATTACGATACTGCATCAATACCCATATTGGCTCATATTCTCCTCTTGTGTAAAAATGTCATTTGTTTGAGTATTTTTCCGTTGCTTCACAAGTACAACAAGAGTAATAGTGCAAATTAAAATGTAAAGTGTTTAAATGAGAATTTGTAAAGAAATTATGAGAAATACAATTTAGTTAAACAAATTAAAGGACCAGTCCAAATTCTTGAAATTTTAGATGGCTGCAGATACGTCTTTTCGAATTCTAACTCCAAGAGAACTTATAAATACGCTCATGACGCTCACAAAATACGTGACGGTGAAGTTTAGATGCGGTTACTGTTGACTAAGGAATACTTTTTTGTAATTGTTTTCCTGCTAATTGCTTATTTCAAACTGCATACAATTTTCAGACTTGTTGATTGGGTTTAGAGGACATGGTGAAGATGGAATTATTTAATAAAGCTACTAGTATGAGGTTGGTAATGGTTAACATTGACACTAAATAGAAGTGTTTTCTAACGTTGCTAGTTGCTGGAATGGTAATTTTTAATGCTGGAGGGAAGCAGTTAATATCGTAAATGTGGTGAAGTGTTTGAATGAAGCATTTAATAAATTTGAATGAGAAAGAGTTTACTCTAACGCTGATTAAAGGTTGGAATGGTGTAAATATATGTGAATTGAGGAGAGTTTGCTTTGGTTAAGTGCTGACCATTCATAAAAATTTTAATTTCTATAAATTTATTTCGTTAGTGATTTCAAAATATAGGGAATGACGGCGAGTTTTCTTTTACATGGTGTTAAGCCAGATTCTGGCAAACTATTCTAATAGAATAATGTGATGTAAATTATAATAGAATAAATTAATATAATATTGAATTTAAATAATGAAAATGTATTAAAGCTTAATATTAAGTTATTTTATATTTTTTATTTATAAGTATGTAGTACACTTTACTGTTTCTCGCTGTCGCTATTCCTTTACCTGTTTCTATTTACTTCCGAGCATTGACTCTACAGCTACAGCTATACTTTCCGTTCTTCCTATTTCTATTTACTTAACTGCATACTCTCTCTAACTCTCCACATACTGTTCTTCCATTTCCGCTATTTCTTGTATCTTAGTTTTAAGCCTAATATAAGGACAGTACATGGAAAATAAAGTCACTTTTTGAATTGTAGTCGGACGAGTGCGGTTTAATTTTTTAATTACGCTTCCACAGGCAATATTCGTTTAATCTCGCGCTTCCCTTAGTAAAGTGTTTTTTTTTTAATTTATATTAATATACCTACAATATCTTCACAAAACAGTGAAGAATTTTCATGGCGCCCGAGCAGGGACAGTAGTGCGAAAGTGGTAAAAAACAAAGTGATAGTGACAAAAGACCACAAGTTGGCAATTTGTGCACGCAAAATATTTAATAACTAATAATTAAATTAAATAACCAACTAAATAACTAAAATAATATTGCCTGCGCGGTCCCTTTACAAGCAAAACAAAAGTCGTCTCGTAAACAAAAAAAAAAATAACAAAACAGACAAACAGACAACTTAACTAATATACATATGCATATATGCATATATAAAAACTAGTGCAGTGACTTGGAAAGTGCAGTAACGGAAAAAGTGCAGTGACAGTGAGCCCCCAAAAACCAAAACAAAAAAAAAAAGAAAAAATTATATTTCTATCAAAAAAAAAAAAAAGAGAAAAAACTGTTTAAAATTGAAATAAAATACTTATACACATAAAATAAAATAATTATATTGAAAAAAGTTAAAAAACAAAAACAAAAACATATAGGACATCGTTACGAAGGGGAGTGACTGTGGAGCTATACGTCATATTCACCAACTGTTCACCACCAATATTCACCGTTACATAGGACATCGAGGGAGGAATGACCTGCAACTGTGTGGCCTGCCAAAGGGAAGTTGAAGCTGGAAACAAACCAGTCCACGATAAACAGGTATTCAGTGCGAAAAATTGAAGCTAGAAATTTACTTTGTGATTGACCGAGATTATTACAGTTGCTAATAATCGTCTCACAGTACAAGGGCTCAAATTATTGGCATCTCGTGTATCCACTTCTTATATGCAAATAAACTTATATATATACATATCTATATACATATACATATACTGCCTATGAAGTGAAGGATACAGTGGGACCCGAGGTAGAGGAACTTGTTTGTCGCCAAATAATTTGCGAGTACTATTTTTCGGTTTATTTTCGGGATTTTTTCAAAAAATCAAACGAAATTGCGGTTTGTTAATCAGCCACAATATTTAAAAAAAAAAAAAATTTTTTTTTTCGACAATACAAATTTTGTTTGAGCAAAGACTCAATTGTTCGCTGCTTATTTTCGTCTCGTTTTCGTTGGTTCTGGTAAAGTTTCAGCTATTATTATGTATTTCAGTATTTATCGCTTTCGTTTTCGTTTTCGTGCTGACAAACTTCCAGAACCGTTTTCATTTTATATTACAAAAACCACAGGATAAAGCAGGGAACTTTAATCTCAAATCATGAGTAAACCAAAGTCGGCTATTTCAAGTCTCTCTCCAAGTAAGGAGATAATGGACTTAAAGTCTTTAAAGCGCCAGAGAACTGTTGCAAAAACCAGCATAGTGCGCATAAAAACGGGTCTCCTTGAAAAGACCATGTCGCTAGATCCAATCGAATTGGAGTGCCGACTCGACGTATTGAACTCCCACAGCGAAAAACTCATGAAATGTCAGTCGAAAATTGAGGAAATCGACGAAGAAGACATTGTCCGGGGAGAGTTAGAGGACTTAATTGTAGAAACAAAGTCCATTATAAAGTCCATTCTGGTGAGAAATAAATCGTCAATTGCCGAAACATCCTTTATTGCACCTCACAGCTCGCGACTAAACCATCAGGAGGCTTATGCCGTAATGTGTGAGTTGGGGGCGCGTATGTTGGAGGGGGGCTGCGGCATTGCTTTGCTCCAGGAACCATGCTCCACCAATGGGGTGGTGAGAGGTCTTCCTGGGGGCTTTAGGGTCTTTACTGACCTTTGAGTCAATGCCGCAGTAGCTGTGTGTGAGCCAAGCTACTCTTATGTAGTAGTTGACTCATGGTGAGGAGTATTCATATGGGCTAGAGACCAAAAAAAAAAGCTAAATCAAGTTACGAAAATGGACGCACAACGATATGCACCACCCCGTTATTCTCTCCATCGTGGGTAGCAGCAATAGGGTTATGATTTTAATTTGTTTCTATTCATTTGGTCTCTAAATTGTCAAATGTTGCTTACGTTTTATCCAATTCGCGTGAAGGGTCAATCTTTGTTTATAGATTTAGAGATTCTAGGGGCAAAAAGCAAAAATAAAATTCATTGCACTACTGCTGCTACCTGTTTAATGTGCCTTGAGCTACATAGAATTTTTTCAATCACGTAGTAACCGTAGAGATGTAATTTTGATTTTTTCAATCATTACAAATTCAAGTTGAAATCTTTAATTTCATTCTTTTAAAAAAAAATTAATTTCATAAAATACCCAATGATTGAGATTGAAAAAAAAGCATCGACCCGCTCAGCGAGTAAAGCGAATTGTGTGTCGAAAACAACACTTTACAAAACGAAAGCTGGAAAATGCCAACGTCCCATTCCCAACGGAGTTCTCTATCGTAATCCATATTTGAATTTCTTACGTGAATTTCGCCTTCGCAATGGTCATCTCCCTGCGGTGGAAATTATTCGACGCGGCGCCAAGGAGTGGAAGAATATGCCTAAAGAGGGATAACCAATGGCTTATGGAGCTCCTGCACCAAAAATAGCAGAAACAGTTTTAAGGTCTTATAATTTTAATCTGAAAACAGAAAACAAAACAATTGAAATTGATGGATATAAAATTGATAACCCAGTTTGGGAAAATAATGGATCCTTTCCATTTGGAATAGTAAGTTCTAATTGGCATCCAGGGGAATTACACCGAATGGCTTATACATTTTTGGTAGAAAATTTTATAGCAATTAAAGATCTGGCTTGCAATGTAATAGAAATGTCAATGTATACCAACTCGGATATATTGACAAAAGGAAGACAAACTTGGGATCCTATAAATGAAAGAAGTGTTCCAAGTTCGCAAGCTTATTCCAGTTATTGTGAATTCTTAGTTGAGAAGGGCTTCCCAAATCATCATAGCCTTATGGGATTAATTAAATATACCTTTGAACCGATGGACAAACCAACAATAATTGGAAAGAAAGTTTTATGGAAGTATGAAGAAAAGGGACAAAGATTAATTGTTAAGGTGAAAAAGTCTTATATTGTTAAAAAACAATATGATGGTGAAGAAGCAAGAAAATATGTAATGAATTTAATTCGTTCTTTTTGTGGGTATAATAAAAGCGGATAAAGGGCTCACCTGAGAAGAAGAGCAATTGCTTCCCCATCAATCCCCATGCGAGCTTTTCTATTGCTCGTTGAAGAATTCCATCTAAAACTAGGGAAAAAGATTCCTGGAACCACTATATCTATTGAAAATAGTTGGCACTATGGGAAAAGCTAAAGTGGACCCAGAAGCTGTTGTTTCTTTACAAGCAACTCAAGGCGCCACTAAATGGAATGAGTGTCTAAGGGCTAGTGGTTTTGGCATGATGTCACAAACGTTTTTTAATTCAGAAAGAAGAAGAATCCTTGGCCTTCCAAGTTTAGACAACAGTGCAAAGATATTTGCAAAAGTCTGCCAAGCTAGTCATTTTTTGCTTACCGTGAAACGTATAGCATTGGGGAAATGGCTACAAGGTAAATCAAAGATTTTGGCAAAATAAAATCTTTTCAAATTCAGTCAAATATCTAGGTCATATAATACAAAATAACACAGTACGACCAATAAGGGACAATTTCATTTCAATCAAAAATTTTCCAATACAAAAAAATCAAAAGAATATAAGACAATTTTTAGGGAAAATTAAATTTTATCATGAATATATACCGAATAGTGCCAAAATATTAGAACCACTCCATAATTTACTTCAAAAAGATCAAAAATTTATTTGACCTCAAAGTTGTCAAAATCATTTGGAATAAAAATATTGTTCAAAAAATAAGTAAAACGACGAAAAGCAATACGAGTACAAATACTCATAAAAGCAACCACAACTACAACGATTTAGATGCTAACAATGATATGTCGGATGAATTGAGCGCGTACAGCTCGGAGGAAGACGAGGTGACATCACGAAAATCGCGAAAAATACAGCCAACTGATGCTGCGGATTACGAGGATGGGGGCGGAATGTAAAAATGTAAATTAATTTGTGTGCAAATAAATTACAAGTGATATTTTCATATTTGAGCCGTAAGCCCTGACAGCTAGTGTTCCTTTTTTTTATTGTAAAATAATAATTTATTGTTATTTTCCATATATTAAATTAAATTAATTAAAAATATTGTTATGCTCATAGCCAATCTTGGAAATATTTGATCGAAGATGTAAAGAAATTATATTTCTTATATTATTATATTACATATTCATTTAGTTTTAAATTCACCGCTCATCTCTTAGAGTAAGGGAACACTTATTCATTTGCATTCATTACAAATTCAAGTGGAAATATTAAATTTCATTCATTTTAAAAAATCAATCGTATTTGCGAGATCTCCCCTGATGAGTTCATGGGGGAGCTTTTCCATTTGAACCTGAAGGAGTTCAGCCCTGGTTGTCCGGAGAAGGACGTCAGGATGGTCAGCCGTCTTTGGAAGGTCAGTCCTGATGGGGTGACGAATGTTGTCCTTGAGGGCACGGACATGCTAATGTCCGCCCTCTTGGAGGCAGGTCGTTGCTACGTCAAGTGGTTTTCCTTCCGGGTACGGCCGGACCAGTTGACGCCCGGCTGTTTCCGCTGCATGGGCTTTGAACATAGGGTGGCGGAATACAGGCCAAGAAGGAAGTCTGCCGAAGGTGCGGGCAGGAAGGGCACAGGAGTGCAGGTTATGGCAATGCCCCGCATTGTCCCAACTAAACCGTCAGGAGGCTTATGCCGTAATGTGTGAGTTGGGGGCGCGTATGTTGGAGGGGGGCTGCGGCATTGCTTTGCTCCAGGAACCATGCTCCACCAATGGGGTGGTGAGAGGTCTTCCTGGGGGCTTTAGGGTCTTTACTGACCTTTGAGTCAATGCCGCAGTAGCTGTGTGTGAGCCAAGCTACTCTTATGTAGTAGTTGACTCATGGTGAGGAGTATTCATATGGGCTAGAGACCAAAAAAAAAAGCTAAATCAAGTTACGAAAATGGACGCACAACGATATGCACCACCCCGTTATTCTCTCCATCGTGGGTAGCAGCAATAGGGTTATGATTTTAATTTGTTTCTATTCATTTGGTCTCTAAATTGTCAAATGTTGCTTACGTTTTATCCAATTCGCGTGAAGGGTCAATCTTTGTTTATAGATTTAGAGATTCTAGGGGCAAAAAGCAAAAATAAAATTCATTGCACTACTGCTGCTACCTGTTTAATGTGCCTTTAGCTACATAGAATTTTTTCAATCACGTAGTAACCGTAGAGATGTAATTTTGATTTTTTCAATCATTACAAATTCAAGTTGAAATCTTTAATTTCATTCTTTAAAAAAAAATTAATTTCATTCTTGCCAAAAAAAAAATAATTAGTATAGTTGTAAATTCTATTAAATATAAATTAAGGCGGCCAGTCGCGAAATACTCGTATTGATTTCACATAAAATACCCAATGATTGAGATTGAAAAAAAAGCATCGACCCGCTCAGCGAGTAAAGCGAATTGTGTGTCGAAAACAACACTTTACAAAACGAAAGCTGGAAAATGCCAACGTCCCATTCCCAACGGAGTGCTCCATCGTAATCCATATTTGAATTTCTTACGTGAATTTCGCCTTCGCAATGGTCATCTCCCTGCGGTGGAAATTATTCGACGCGGCGCCAAGGAGTGGAAGAATATGCCTAAAGAGGGATAACTTGGCGAAGAATGCCAAGTTTTCTGAGGTGGCGCTCGATGTGAGCGTAAGACGGAAGCTCCACCAATGGCTTATGGAACTCCTGCACCAAAAATAGCAGAAATAGTTTTAAGGTCTTATAATTTTAATCTGAAAACAGAAAACAAAACAATTGAAATTGATGGATATAAAATTGATAACCCAGTTTGGGAAAATAATGGATCCTTTCCATTTGGAATAGTAAGTTCTAATTGACATCCAGGGGAATTACACCGAATGGCTTATACATTTTTGGTAGAAAATTTTATAGCAATTAAAGATCTGGCTTGCAATGTAATAGAAATGGCAATGTATACCAACTCGGATATATTGACAAAAGGAAGACAAACTTGGGATCCTATAAATGAAAGAAGTGTTCCAAGTTCGCAAGCTTATTCCAGTTATTGTGAATTCTTAGTTGAGAAGGGCTTCCCAAATCATCATAGCCTTATGGGATTAATTAAATATACCTTTGAACCGATGGACAAACCAACAATAATTGGAAAGAAAGTTTTATGGAAGTATGAAGAAAAGATAAAAGTTGAAAAGGGACAAAGATTAATTGTTAAGGTGAAAAAGTCTTATATTGTTAAAAAACAATATGATGGTGAAGAAGCAAGAAAATATGTAATGAATTTAATTCGTTCTTTTTGTGGGTATAATAAAAGCGGATAAAGGGCTGACCTGAGAAGAAGAGCAATTGCTTCCCCATCAATCCCCATGCGAGCTTTTCTATTGCTCGTTGAAGAATTCCATCTAAAACTAGGGAAAAAGATTAAAGGAACCACTATATCTATTGAAAATAGTTGGCACTATGGAGAAAGCTAAAGTGGACCCAGAAGCTGTTGTTTCTTTACAATCAACTCAAGGCGCCACTAAATAGAATGAGTGTCTAAAGGCTAGTGGTTTTGGCATGATGTCACAGACGTTTTTTGAATCAGAAAGAAGAAGAATCCTTCGCCTTCCAAGTTTAGACAACTGTGCAAAGATATTTGCAAAAGTCTGCCAAGCTAGTCATTTTTTGCTTACCGTGAAACGTATAGCATTGGGGAAAGGGCTACAAGGTAAATCAAAGATTTTCGCAAAATAAAATCTTTTCAAATTCAGTCAAATATCTAGGCCATATAATACAAAATAACACAGTACGACCAATAAGGGACAATTTAATTTCAATCAAAAATTTTCCAATACAAAAAAATCAAAAGAATATAAGACAATTTTTAGGGAAAATTAAATTTTATCATGAATATATACCGAATAGTGCCAAAATATTAGAACCACTCCATAATTTACTTTAAAAAGATCAAAAATTTATTTGACCTGAAAGTTGTCAAAATCATTTGGAATAAAAATATTGTTCAAAAAATAAGTAAAACGACGAAAAGCAATACGAGTACAAATACTCATAAAAGCAACCACAACTACAACGATTTAGATGCTAACAATGATATGTCGGATGAATTGAGCGCGTACAGCTCGGAGGAAGACGAGGTGATATCACGAAAATCGCGAAAAATACAGCCAACTGATGCTGCGGATTACGAGGATGGGGGCGGAATGTAAAAATGTAAATTAATTTGTGTGCAAATAAATTACAAGTGATATTTTCATATTTGAGCCGTAAGCCCTGGCAGCTAGTGTTCCTTTTTTTTATTGTAAAATAATAATTTATTGTTATTTTCCATATATTAAATTAAATTAATTAAAAATATTGTTATGCTCACAGCCAATCTTGGAAATATTTGATCGAAGATGTAAAGAAATTATATTTCTTATTATATTACATATTCATTTAGTTTTAAATTCACCGCTCATCTCTTAGAGTAAGGGAACACTTATTCATTTGCATTCATTACAAATTCAAGTGGAAATATTAAATTTCATTCATTTTAAAAAATCAATCGTATTTGCGAGATCTCCCCTGATGAGTTCATGGGGGAGCTTTTCCATTTGAACCTGAAGGAGTTCAGCCCTGGTTGTCCGGAGAAGGACGTCAGGATGGTCAGCCGTCTTTGGAAGGTCAGTCCTGATGGGGTGACGAATGTTGTCCTTGAGGGCACGGACATGCTAATGTCCGCCCTCTTGGAGGCAGGTCGTTGCTACGTCAAGTGGTTTTCCTTCCGGGTACGGCCGGACCAGTTGACGCCCGGCTGTTTCCGCTGCATGGGCTTTGAACATAGGGTGGCGGAATGCAGGCCAAGAAGGATGTCTACCGAAGGTGCGGGCAGGAAGGGCACAGGAGTGCAGGTTATGGCAATGCCCCGCATTGTCCCAACTAAACCGTCAGGAGGCTTATGCCATAATGTGTGAGTTGGGGGCGCGTATGTTGGAGGGGGGCTGCGGCATTGCTTTGCTCCAGGAACCATGCTCCACCAATGGGGTGGTGAGAGGTCTTCCTGGGGGCTTTAGGGTCTTTACTGACCTTTGAGTCAATGCCGCAGTAGCTGTGTGTGAGCCAAGCTACTCTTATGTAGTAGTTGACTCATGGTGAGGAGTATTCATATGGGCTAGAGACCAAAAAAAAAAGCTAAATCAAGTTACGAAAATGGACGCACAACGATATGCACCACCACGTTATTCTCTCCATCGTGGGTAGCAGCAATAGGGTTATGATTTTAATTTGTTTCTATTCATTTGGTCTCTAAATTGTCAAATGTTGCTTACGTTTTATCCAATTCGCGTGAAGGGTCAATCTTTGTTTATAGATTTAGAGATTCTAGGGGCCAAAAGCAAAATAAAATTCATTGCACTACTGCTGCTACCTGTTTAATGTGCCTTGAGCTACTTAGAATTTTTTCAATCACGTAGTAACCGTAGAGATGTAATTTTGATTTTTTCAATCATTACAAATTCAAGTTGAAATCTTTAATTTCATTCTTTAAAAAAAAAATTAATTTCATTCTTGCCAAAAAAAATTATAATTAGTATAGTTGTAAATTCTATTAAATATAAATTAAGGCGGCCAGTCGCGAAATATTCGTATTGATTTCACATAAAATACTCAATGATTGAGATTGAAATAAAGCATCGACCCGCTCAGCGAGTAAAGCGAATTGTGTGTCGAAAACAACACTTTACAAAACGAAAGCTGGAAAATGCCAACGTCCCATTCCCAACGGAGTGCTCCATCGTAATCCATATTTGAATTTCTTACGTGAATTTCGCCTTCGCAATGGTCATCTCCCTGCGGTGGAAATTATTCGACGCGGCGCCAAGGAGTGGAAGAATATGCCTAAAGAGGGATAACTTGGCGAAGAATGCCAAGTTTTCTGAGGTGGCGCTCGATGTGAGCGTAAGACGGAAACTCCACCAATGGCTTATGGAACTCCTGCACCAAAAATAGCAGAAACAGTTTTAAGGTCTTATAATTTTAATCTGAAAACAGAAAACAAAACAATTGAAATTGATGGATATAAAATTGATAACCCAGTTTGGGAAAATAATGGATCCTTTCCATTTGGAATAGTAAGTTCTAATTGGCATCCAGGGGAATTACACCGAATGGCTTATACATTTTTGGTAGAAAATTTTATAGCAATTAAAGATCTGGCTTGCAATGTAATAGAAATGGCAATGTATACCAACTCGGATATATTGACAAAAGGAAGACAAACTTGGGATCCTATAAATGAAAGAAGTGTTCCAAGTTCGCAAGCTTATTCCAGTTATTGTGAATTCTTAGTTGAGAAGGGATTCCCAAATCATCATAGCCTTATGGGATTAATTAAATATACCTTTGAACCGATGGACAAACCAACAATAATTGGAAAGAAAGTTTTATGGAAGTATGAAGAAAAGATAAAAGTTGAAAAGGGACAAAGATTAATTGTTAAGGTGAAAAAGTCTTATATTGTTAAAAAACAATATGATGGTGAAGAAGCAAGAAAATATGTAATGAATTTAATTCGTTCTTTTTGTGGGTATAATAAAAGCGGATAAAGGGCTCACCTGAGAAGAAGAGCAATTGCTTCCCCATCAATCCCCATGCGAGCTTTTCTATTGCTCGTTGAAGAATTCCATCTAAAACTAGGGAAAAAGATTCCTGGAAGCACTATATCTATTGAAAATAGTTGGCACTATGGGGAAAGCTAAAGTGGACCCAGAAGCTGTTGTTTCTTTACAAGCAACTCAAGGCGCCACTAAATGGAATGAGTGTCTAAGGGCTAGTGGTTTTGGCATGATGTCACAAACGTTTTTTGATTCAGAAAGAAGAAGAATCCTTGGCCTTCCAAGTTTAGACAACTGTGCAAAGATATTTGCAAAAGTCTGCCAAGCTAGTCATTTTTTGCTTACCGTGAAACGTATAGCATTGGGGAAAGGGCTACAAGGTAAATCAAAGATTTTGGCAAAAGAAAATCTTTTCAAATTCAGTCAAATATCTAGGCCATATAATACAAAATAACACAGTACGATCAATAAGGGACAATTTAATTTCAATCAAAAATTTTCCAATACAAAAAAATCAAAAGAATATAAGACAATTTTTAGGGAAAATTAAATTTTATCATGAATATATACCGAATAGTGCCAAAATATTAGAACCACTCCATAATTTACTTCAAAAAGATCAAAAATTTATTTGACCTCAAAGTTGTCAAAATCATTTGGAATAAAAATATTGTTCAAAAAATAAGTAAAACGACGAAAAGCAATACGAGTACAAATACTCATAAAAGCAACCACAACTACAACGATTTAGATGCTAACAATGATATGTCGGATGAATTGAGCGCGTACAGCTCGGAGGAAGACGAGGTGACATCACGAAAATCGCGAAAGTACAGCCAACTGATGCTGCGGATTACGAGGATGGGGGCGGAATGTAAAAATGTAAATTAATTTGTGTGCAAATAAATTACAAGTGATATTTTCATATTTGAGCCGTAAGCCCTGGCAGCTAGTGTTCCTTTTTTTTATTGTAAAATAATAATTTATTGTTATTTTCCATATATTAAATTAAATTAATTAAAAATATTGTTATGCTCACAGCCAATCTTGGAAATATTTGATCGAAGATGTAAAGAAATTATATTTCTTATTATATTACATATTCATTTAGTTTTAAATTCACCGCTCATCTCTTAGAGTAAGGGAACACTTATTCATTTGCATTCATTACAAATTCAAGTGGAAATATTAAATTTCATTCATTTTAAAAAATCAATCATATTTGCGAGATCTCCCCTGATGAGTTCATGGGGGAGCTTTTCCATTTGAACCTGAAGGAGTTCAGCCCTGGTTGTCCGGAGAAGGACGTCAGGATGGTCAGCCGTCTTTGGAAGGTCAGTCCTGATGGGGTGACGAATGTTGTCCTTGAGGGCACGGACATGCTAATGTCCGCCCTCTTGGAGGCAGGTCGTTGCTACGTCAAGTGGTTTTCCTTCCGGGTACGGCCGGACCAGTTGACGCCCGGCTGTTTCCGCTGCATGGGCTTTGAACATAGGGTGGCGGAATGCAGGCCAAGAAGGATGTCTACCGAAGGTGCGGGCAGGAAGGGCACAGGAGTGCAGGTTATGGCAATGCCCCGCATTGCCCCAACTAAACCGTCAGGAGGCTTATGCCATAATGTGTGAGTTGGGGGCGCGTATGTTGGAGGGGGGCTGCGGCATTGCTTTGCTCCAGGAACCATGCTCCACCAATGGGGTGGTGAGAGGTCTTCCTGGGGGCTTTAGGGTCTTTACTGACCTTTGAGTCAATGCCGCAGTAGCTGTGTGTGAGCCAAGCTACTCTTATGTAGTAGTTGACTCATGGTGAGGAGTATTCATATGGGCTAGAGACCAAAAAAAAAAGCTAAATCAAGTTACGAAAATGGACGCACAACGATATGCACCACCACGTTATTCTCTCCATCGTGGGTAGCAGCAATAGGGTTATGATTTTAATTTGTTTCTATTCATTTGGTCTCTAAATTGTCAAATGTTGCTTACGTTTTATCCAATTCGCGTGAAGGGTCAATCTTTGTTTATAGATTTAGAGATTCTAGGGGCCAAAAGCAAAAATAAAATTCATTGCACTACTGCTGCTACCTGTTTAATGTGCCTTGAGCTACTTAGAATTTTTTCAATCACGTAGTAACCGTAGAGATGTAATTTTGATTTTTTCAATCATTACAAATTCAAGTTGAAATCTTTAATTTCATTCTTTAAAAAAAAAATTAATTTCATTCTTGCCAAAAAAAATTATAATTAGTATAGTTGTAAATTCTATTAAATATAAATTAAGGCGGCCAGTCGCGAAATACTCGTATTGATTTCACATAAAATACTCAATGATTGAGATTGAAATAAAGCATCGACCCGCTCAGCGAGTAAAGCGAATTGTGTGTCGAAAACAACACTTTACAAAACGAAAGCTGGAAAATGCCAACGTCCCATTCCCAACGGAGTGCTCCATCGTAATCCATATTTGAATTTCTTACGTGAATTTCGCCTTCGCAATGGTCATCTCCCTGCGGTGGAAATTATTCGACGCGGCGCCAAGGAGTGGAAGAATATGCCTAAAGAGGGATAACTTGGCGAAGAATGCCAAGTTTTCTGAGGTGGCGCTCGATGTGAGCGTAAGACGGAAGCTCCACCAATGGCTTATGGAACTCCTGCACCAAAAATAGCAGAAACAGTTTTAAGGTCTTATAATTTTAATCTGAAAACAGAAAACAAAACAATTGAAATTGATGGATATAAAATTGATAACCCAGTTTGGGAAAATAATGGATCCTTTCCATTTGGAATAGTAAGTTCTAATTGGCATCCAGGGGAATTACACCGAATGGCTTATACATTTTTGGTAGAAAATTTTATAGCAATTAAAGATCTGGCTTGCAATGTAATAGAAATGGCAATGTATACCAACTCGGATATATTGACAAAAGGAAGACAAACTTGGGATCCTATAAATGAAAGAAGTGTTCCAAGTTCGCAAGCTTATTCCAGTTATTGTGAATTCTTAGTTGAGAAGGGCTTCCCAAATCATCATAGCCTTATGGGATTAATTAAATATACCTTTGAACCGATGGACAAACCAACAATAATTGGAAAGAAAGTTTTATGGAAGTATGAAGAAAAGATAAAAGTTGAAAAGGGACAAAGATTAATTGTTAAGGTGAAAAAGTCTTATATTGTTAAAAAACAATATGATGGTGAAGAAGCAAGAAAATATGTAATGAATTTAATTCGTTCTTTTTGTGGGTATAATAAAAGCGGATAAAGGGCTCACCTGAGAAGAAGAGCAATTGCTTCCCCATCAATCCCCATGCGAGCTTTTCTTTTGCTCGTTGAAGAATTCCATCTAAAACTAGGGAAAAAGATTCCTGGAACCACTATATCTATTGAAAATAGTTGGCACTATGGGGAAAGCTAAAGTGGACCCAGAAGCTGTTGTTTCTTTACAAGCAACTCAAGGCGCCACTAAATGGAATGAGTGTCTAAGGGCTAGTGGTTTTGGCATGATGTCACAAACGTTTTTTGATTCAGAAAGAAGAAGAATCCTTGGCCTTCCAAGTTTAGACAACTGTGCAAAGATATTTGCAAAAGTCTGCCAAGCTAGTCATTTTTTGCTTACCGTGAAACGTATAGCATTGGGGAAAGGGCTACAAGGTAAATCAAAGATTTTGGCAAAAGAAAATCTTTTCAAATTCAGTCAAATATCTAGGCCATATAATACAAAATAACACAGTACGATCAATAAGGGACAATTTAATTTCAATCAAAAATTTTCCAATACAAAAAAATCAAAAGAATATAAGACAATTTTTAGGGAAAATTAAATTTTATCATGAATATATACCGAATAGTGCCAAAATATTAGAACCACTCCATAATTTACTTCAAAAAGATCAAAAATTTATTTGACCTGAAAGTTGTCAAAATCATTTGGAATAAAAATATTGTTCAAAAAATAAGTAAAACGACGAAAAGCAATACGAGTACAAATACTCATAAAAGCAACCACAACTACAACGATTTAGATGCTAACAACGATATGTCGGATGAATTGAGCGCGTACAGCTCGGAGGAAGACGAGGTGACATCACGAAAATCGCGAAAAATACAGCCAACTGATGCTGCGGATTACGAGGATGGGGGCGGAATGTAAAAATGTAAATTAATTTGTGTGCAAATAAATTACAAGTGATATTTTCATATTTGAGCCGTAAGCCCTGACAGCTAGTGTTCCTTTTTTTTATTGTAAAATAATAATTTATTGTTATTTTCCATATATATTATTAAATTAAATTAATTAAAAATATTGTTATGCTCACAACCAATCTTGGAAATATTTGATCGAAGATGTAAAGAAATTATATTTCTTATTATATTACATATTCATTTAGTTTTAAATTCACCGCTCATCTCTTAGAGTAAGGGAACACTTATTCATTTGCATTCATTACAAATTCAAGTGGAAATATTAAATTTCATTCATTTTAAAAAATCAATCGTATTTGCGAGATCTCCCCTGATGAGTTCATGGGGGAGCTTTTCCATTTGAACCTGAAGGAGTTCAGCCCTGGTTGTCCGGAGAAGGACGTCATGCTACCAACGAACGTAGTCTGCCCATTAAAAATAAATAAATAATTGGCACGTAAACTTTTGTTAGGTATTTGGCCGAGTTTGTCTTCCAATTTGTGCTTCTTGATGTTGTTCCACAAATGGAAGAACTTACAGTTTTTTTATGAATATCTTTTTCATGGCAGAAATATTCTCGAGGGTTTGCCATTGCCTGTCGCTCCGGTTGTCCCGTTATCAAAAAACTTTTTTCTATCATTTTCCTGTTTCATGTACGGAGATTCGAACCTAGGTGATCCCAAATGGTAGTCATGCACCAACCACGTCAGACGCTCTTCGATGAATTCAAACTATATTTCTTTCATACGAGTATAATTCTACCACTGCAGTAGTTCTCTAACAAAAATTACGTTCACATATGCAGTAATTAGCAATAAATCCACAAAATTAATCTACCCGATCACATATGGCAGATTACCAAAATTGACAATCCTGTAAATACTACAATTGACTGTCAATACTGTTGTGAAAGGTTTTTCTACATAGAAATTATTTTGGTGGAATATTTCGGAGCTTTTGGTTTGTTTAAGTATTATTAACGATATGAAGAAAATACAAGGAGAAGGAATAGCTAATTTAATTGCGCAATTGGCTGGTAATAATAAACAGTTGGATACGCATTCGAAATTCGATATTACATTTTATCGTAAGTAATAAGAGGACTCACGTTTATGGGTATACGCTTTTTTCTGTTAAATGAATGAACATTTTATTAGAATTATGTCTATAAAAATGTTTCTTACACCGGCGTCTATTTTATTTAATTTTTACTTTAACGTTTTTCTTTACACTCGTAGAAATAATGATCTATTACACAAAAAACACAGTATGGTTATTATCTAGGATTATTTTATAATCTCAGATTTTGGAGAGAAATTTTTAATTACGGATTGGGAGTAAAGCACGAAAAGGTAGATCATCTACTTATATGTGAACGTATTAAAAGTCTATCTAAAAAAAAAACATTACATAAATAAACAAAGTTTATCGTTTATTTTTCCATATTAATTTTATTGAAAGTAGACTAGGGGTACATAATTACTTAAATATAATATTTAAACATAAAAGTTTTGATGAAAAACTTATATACTTAAAGATTAATATTCTGCTTATAATGTCTAAGTGTATGAACCTAATTTAAAAATGATTACACATGTCTATGATCAATACATCCGCCTTTTGAATTATAGTACTTCGTTTTTGTTTTTATAAATTATCATTAATAATAAAAATTAAATGTTTATTTGTGTTTATATTATTTTTTGCATAAGTTCAATAATTGCTGTATATAAATACAAAAAGTTGTATTTATTAATAATGGAGCCAATATATTTCGACAGGTAATCCCCTCGACCTATTTGCATCAACTTATAAACTTAAAGATTAAAGTGTTGCTCATAATGTCTGAGTGTAGTGTCATTAAGAATTATTACATCCATCTTTTATTTATTTTACAGTATTTTGCTTTTCTATAAATTATAGTTAAGAATTAGTGTGAAAATTGAACGTTAATTATGTTTAATTTTGCATTAGTTTAATAATGGAAATTGCAATTTAAATTTACAATGAAAAGGAACAATATTCATTTACATATACGGCGGCCGCCGTAGTCGAATGATTAGTACGTTACTACTATTCGAGAGTGCGTAGGTTCGAATAGTAGTAATTGCCCCTCGGCAGGCAATGGCAAACCTCCGAGTGTATTTCTGCAATGAAAAAGCTCCTCATAACAAACCACTTGCCGCTCGAAATCGGCTTAAAACTGTAAGATCCCCCATTTGTAAAACGGCATTAAGACGCACTCCACAAATAGGAGGAACCCGACCAAGTATCTAACGCGCCAATATTTATGTTATGCTTATATATTATATATAAGAATGTTTTCGTTTGCGGCACTTTTGGGGAACATTTCATATACTGTCATTAAAAAAAGGATCTAAAAGGGGGAAAGAGAAGTGTATCTCCATCCTAAAACTTTAAACCCCATAATCCGGAGGTTTAAATCGAAAAGTTAGTGTTGCCAGATACCTCAAAAAAGAACGAAGTTCATATGGAGGTAGAATTGTATAGAGACGTTTGTAAATTTATTAGTATTTTTATTTTAAATTGCAGGCATCTAGAAACACAATATTGTTGTCCATTAAAAATAATTGTTAACCGCGTTTAAAATTGAACCTAACGAGGATATTGTAAATTGAGTATATCTCACAGCTCAGAGGAGTTATATGCTCTCGCCTCACAGATGGCTTTATTAAAATAAGAAGAAGTAATATTATATTAATATTATATACTTATAAGAAAACTAAATGGTACTGATATAAAAAATAATATGAAAAAGAATTAAATGAGAATTTTAAATTGAAAAAAAAAAAAACATTCATCGAGAATCTCCATAATACATATACCTACACTAATTTCATTTTTAGTTTAAGTGCGATTTTTTGTGTAACTGTATACTAAAATAGTTTATTAAATTATTATTTATGATAAAACTACTGAAATAGTAATTTAAATTGTGTTTCTAAACATTTAAGTCACTTTTTGTACACATACTAACCGATATGGAATATTAAAACATTTTTATGTTGTGTTCAATTATTTGTCGAAATATAAAAAAATCTTAAGAAATTATAAAAAAGGCGACATTGTATATTTAGCACAGAGGCAACAAGACACAAATGACAACTTGCAAGAACAACAAAAACGCACATAATATAAAATGTCTTAAAACGCTCGGAAGCATATTCATTCCCGGTGGAGATTGTACCGAATTTATACAAAGCGCAATTACAAATGAACCTTACCTTCCATTGGTTTAAAGCATAGTAACTGATTAAATAAATGAAATCAACATTTAGTATTGTCCAAACAAGCATGCATATATATATACATACACACATATTTGTAATGTAAGTTGCATATCATTACGATACTGCATCAATACCCATATTGGCTCATATTCTCCTCTTGTGTAAAAATGTCATTTGTTTGAGTATTTTTCCGTTGCTTCACAAGTACAACAAGAGTAATAGTGCAAATTAAAATGTAAAGTGTTTAAATGAGAATTTGTAAAGAAATTATGAGAAATACAATTTAGTTAAACAAATTAAAGGACCAGTCCAAATTCTTGAAATTTTAGATGGCTGCAGATACGTCTTTTCGAATTCTAACTCCAAGAGAACTTATAAATACGCTCATGACGCTCACAAAATACGTGACGGTGAAGTTTAGATGCGGTTACTGTTGACTAAGGAATACTTTTTTGTAATTGTTTTCCTGCTAATTGCTTATTTCAAACTGCATACAATTTTCAGACTTGTTGATTGGGTTTAGAGGACATGGTGAAGATGGAATTATTTAATAAAGCTACTAGTATGAGGTTGGTAATGGTTAACATTGACACTAAATAGAAGTGTTTTCTAACGTTGCTAGTTGCTGGAATGGTAATTTTTAATGCTGGAGGGAAGCAGTTAATATCGTAAATGTGGTGAAGTGTTTGAATGAAGCATTTAATAAATTTGAATGAGAAAGAGTTTACTCTAACGCTGATTAAAGGTTGGAATGGTGTAAATATATGTGAATTGAGGAGAGTTTGCTTTGGTTAAGTGCTGACCATTCATAAAAATTTTAATTTCTATAAATTTATTTCGTTAGTGATTTCAAAATATAGGGAATGACGGCGAGTTTTCTTTTACATGGTGTTAAGCCAGATTCTGGCAAACTATTCTAATAGAATAATGTAATGTAAATTATAATAGAATAAATTAATATAATATTGAATTTAAATAATGAAAATGTATTAAAGCTTAATATTAAGTTATTTTATATTTTTTATTTATAAGTATGTAGTACACTTTACTGTTTCTCGCTGTCGCTATTCCTTTACCTGTTTCTATTTACTTCCGAGCATTGACTCTACAGCTACAGCTATACTTTCCGTTCTTCCTATTTCTATTTACTTAACTGCATACTCTCTCTAACTCTCCACATACTGTTCTTCCATTTCCGCTATTTCTTGTATCTTAGTTTTAAGCCTAATATAAGGACAGTACATGGAAAATAAAGTCACTTTTTGAATTGTAGTCGGACGAGTGCGGTTTAATTTTTTAATTACGCTTCCACAGGCAATATTCGTTTAATCTCGCGCTTCCCTTAGTAAAGTGTTTTTTTTTTTAATTTATATTAATATACCTACAATATCTTCACAAAACAGTGAAGAATTTTCATGGCGCCCGAGCAGGGACAGTAGTGCGAAAGTGGTAAAAAACAAAGTGATAGTGACAAAAGACCACAAGTTGGCAATTTGTGCACGCAAAATATTTAATAACTAATAATTAAATTAAATAACCAACTAAATAACTAAAATAATATTGCCTGCGCGGTCCCTTTACAAGCAAAACAAAAGTCGTCTCGTAAACAAAAAAAAAAATAACAAAACAGACAAACAGACAACTTAACTAATATACATATGCATATATGCATATATAAAAACTAGTGCAGTGATTTGGAAAGTGCAGTAACGGAAAAAGTGCAGTGACAGTGAGCCCCCAAAAACCAAAACAAAAAAAAAAAAGAAAAAATTATATTTCTATCAAAAAAAAAAAAAAGAGAAAAAACTGTTTAAAATTGAAATAAAATACTTATACACATAAAATAAAATAATTATATTGAAAAAAGTTAAAAAACAAAAACAAAAACATATAGGACATCGTTACGAAGGGGAGTGACTGTGGAGCTATACGTCATATTCACCAACTGTTCACCACCAATATTCACCGTTACATAGGACATCGAGGGAGGAATGACCTGCAACTGTGTGGCCTGCCAAAGGGAAGTTGAAGCTGGAAACAAACCAGTCCACGATAAACAGGTATTCAGTGCGAAAAATTGAAGCTAGAAATTTACTTTGTGATTGACCGAGATTATTACAGTTGCTAATAATCGTCTCACAGTACAAGGGCTCAAATTATTGGCATCTCGTGTATCCACTTCTTATATGCAAATAAACTTATATATATACATATCTATATACATATACATATACTGCCTATGAAGTGAAGGATACAGTGGGACCCGAGGTAGAGGAACTTGTTTGTCGCCAAATAATTTGCGAGTACTATTTTTCGGTTTATTTTCGGGATTTTTTCAAAAAATCAAACGAAATTGCGGTTTGTTAATCAGCCACAATATTTAAAAAAAAAAAAAATTTTTTTTTTCGACAATACAAATTTTGTTTGAGCAAAGACTCAATTGTTCGCTGCTTATTTTCGTCTCGTTTTCGTTGGTTCTGGTAAAGTTTCAGCTATTATTATGTATTTCAGTATTTATCGCTTTCGTTTTCGTTTTCGTGCTGACAAACTTCCAGAACCGTTTTCATTTTATATTACAAAAACCACAGGATAAAGCAGGGAACTTTAATCTCAAATCATGAGTAAACCAAAGTCGGCTATTTCAAGTCTCTCTCCAAGTAAGGAGATAATGGACTTAAAGTCTTTAAAGCGCCAGAGAACTGTTGCAAAAACCAGCATAGTGCGCATAAAAACGGGTCTCCTTGAAAAGACCATGTCGCTAGATCCAATCGAATTGGAGTGCCGACTCGACGTATTGAACTCCCACAGCGAAAAACTCATGAAATGTCAGTCGAAAATTGAGGAAATCGACGAAGAAGACATTGTCCGGGGAGAGTTAGAGGACTTAATTGTAGAAACAAAGTCCATTATAAAGTCCATTCTGGTGAGAAATAAATCGTCAATTGCCGAAACATCTTTTATTGCACCTCACAGCTCGCGACTAAACCATCAGGAGGCTTATGCCGTAATGTGTGAGTTGGGGGCGCGTATGTTGGAGGGGGGCTGCGGCATTGCTTTGCTCCAGGAACCATGCTCCACCAATGGGGTGGTGAGAGGTCTTCCTGGGGGCTTTAGGGTCTTTACTGACCTTTGAGTCAATGCCGCAGTAGCTGTGTGTGAGCCAAGCTACTCTTATGTAGTAGTTGACTCATGGTGAGGAGTATTCATATGGGCTAGAGACCAAAAAAAAAAGCTAAATCAAGTTACGAAAATGGACGCACAACGATATGCACCACCCCGTTATTCTCTCCATCGTGGGTAGCAGCAATAGGGTTATGATTTTAATTTGTTTCTATTCATTTGGTCTCTAAATTGTCAAATGTTGCTTACGTTTTATCCAATTCGCGTGAAGGGTCAATCTTTGTTTATAGATTTAGAGATTCTAGGGGCCAAAAGCAAAAATAAAATTCATTGCACTACTGCTGCTACCTGTTTAATGTGCCTTGAGCTACATAGAATTTTTTCAATCACGTAGTAACCGTAGAGATGTAATTTTGATTTTTTCAATCATTACAAATTCAAGTTGAAATCTTTAATTTCATTCTTTTAAAAAAAAATTAATTTCATAAAATACCCAATGATTGAGATTGAAAAAAAAGCATCGACCCGCTCAGCGAGTAAAGCGAATTGTGTGTCGAAAACAACACTTTACAAAACGAAAGCTGGAAAATGCCAACGTCCCATTCCCAACGGAGTTCTCTATCGTAATCCATATTTGAATTTCTTACGTGAATTTCGCCTTCGCAATGGTCATCTCCCTGCGGTGGAAATTATTCGACGCGGCGCCAAGGAGTGGAAGAATATGCCTAAAGAGGGATAACCAATGGCTTATGGAGCTCCTGCACCAAAAATAGCAGAAACAGTTTTAAGGTCTTATAATTTTAATCTGAAAACAGAAAACAAAACAATTGAAATTGATGGATATAAAATTGATAACCCAGTTTGGGAAAATAATGGATCCTTTCCATTTGGAATAGTAAGTTCTAATTGGCATCCAGGGGAATTACACCGAATGGCTTATACATTTTTGGTAGAAAATTTTATAGCAATTAAAGATCTGGCTTGCAATGTAATAGAAATGTCAATGTATACCAACTCGGATATATTGACAAAAGGAAGACAAACTTGGGATCCTATAAATGAAAGAAGTGTTCCAAGTTCGCAAGCTTATTCCAGTTATTGTGAATTCTTAGTTGAGAAGGGCTTCCCAAATCATCATAGCCTTATGGGATTAATTAAATATACCTTTGAACCGATGGACAAACCAACAATAATTGGAAAGAAAGTTTTATGGAAGTATGAAGAAAAGGGACAAAGATTAATTGTTAAGGTGAAAAAGTCTTATATTGTTAAAAAACAATATGATGGTGAAGAAGCAAGAAAATATGTAATGAATTTAATTCGTTCTTTTTGTGGGTATAATAAAAGCGGATAAAGGGCTCACCTGAGAAGAAGAGCAATTGCTTCCCCATCAATCCCCATGCGAGCTTTTCTATTGCTCGTTGAAGAATTCCATCTAAAACTAGGGAAAAAGATTCCTGGAACCACTATATCTATTGAAAATAGTTGGCACTATGGGAAAAGCTAAAGTGGACCCAGAAGCTGTTGTTTCTTTACAAGCAACTCAAGGCGCCACTAAATGGAATGAGTGTCTAAGGGCTAGTGGTTTTGGCATGATGTCACAAACGTTTTTTAATTCAGAAAGAAGAAGAATCCTTGGCCTTCCAAGTTTAGACAACAGTGCAAAGATATTTGCAAAAGTCTGCCAAGCTAGTCATTTTTTGCTTACCGTGAAACGTATAGCATTGGGGAAATGGCTACAAGGTAAATCAAAGATTTTGGCAAAAGAAAATCTTTTCAAATTCAGTCAAATATCTAGGTCATATAATACAAAATAACACAGTACGACCAATAAGGGACAATTTCATTTCAATCAAAAATTTTCCAATACAAAAAAATCAAAAGAATATAAGACAATTTTTAGGGAAAATTAAATTTTATCATGAATATATACCGAATAGTGCCAAAATATTAGAACCACTCCATAATTTACTTCAAAAAGATCAAAAATTTATTTGACCTGAAAGTTGTCAAAATCATTTGGAATAAAAATATTGTTCAAAAAATAAGTAAAACGACGAAAAGCAATACGAGTACAAATACTCATAAAAGCAACCACAACTACAACGATTTAGATGCTAACAATGATATGTCGGATGAATTGAGCGCGTACAGCTCGGAGGAAGACGAGGTGACATCACGAAAATCGCGAAAAATACAGCCAACTGATGCTGCGGATTACGAGGATGGGGGCGGAATGTAAAAATGTAAATTAATTTGTGTGCAAATAAATTACAAGTGATATTTTCATATTTGAGCCGTAAGCCCTGACAGCTAGTGTTCCTTTTTTTTATTGTAAAATAATAATTTATTGTTATTTTCCATATATTAAATTAAATTAATTAAAAATATTGTTATGCTCATAGCCAATCTTGGAAATATTTGATCGAAGATGTAAAGAAATTATATTTCTTATATTATTATATTACATATTCATTTAGTTTTAAATTCACCGCTCATCTCTTAGAGTAAGGGAACACTTATTCATTTGCATTCATTACAAATTCAAGTGGAAATATTAAATTTCATTCATTTTAAAAAATCAATCGTATTTGCGAGATCTCCCCTGATGAGTTCATGGGGGAGCTTTTCCATTTGAACCTGAAGGAGTTCAGCCCTGGTTGTCCGGAGAAGGACGTCAGGATGGTCAGCCGTCTTTGGAAGGTCAGTCCTGATGGGGTGACGAATGTTGTCCTTGAGGGCACGGACATGCTAATGTCCGCCCTCTTGGAGGCAGGTCGTTGCTACGTCAAGTGGTTTTCCTTCCGGGTACGGCCGGACCAGTTGACGCCCGGCTGTTTCCGCTGCATGGGCTTTGAACATAGGGTGGCGGAATACAGGCCAAGAAGGAAGTCTGCCGAAGGTGCGGGCAGGAAGGGCACAGGAGTGCAGGTTATGGCAATGCCCCGCATTGTCCCAACTAAACCGTCAGGAGGCTTATGCCGTAATGTGTGAGTTGGGGGCGCGTATGTTGGAGGGGGGCTGCGGCATTGCTTTGCTCCAGGAACCATGCTCCACCAATGGGGTGGTGAGAGGTCTTCCTGGGGGCTTTAGGGTCTTTACTGACCTTTGAGTCAATGCCGCAGTAGCTGTGTGTGAGCCAAGCTACTCTTATGTAGTAGTTGACTCATGGTGAGGAGTATTCATATGGGCTAGAGACCAAAAAAAAAAGCTAAATCAAGTTACGAAAATGGACGCACAACGATATGCACCACCCCGTTATTCTCTCCATCGTGGGTAGCAGCAATAGGGTTATGATTTTAATTTGTTTCTATTCATTTGGTCTCTAAATTGTCAAATGTTGCTTACGTTTTATCCAATTCGCGTGAAGGGTCAATCTTTGTTTATAGATTTAGAGATTCTAGGGGCAAAAAGCAAAAATAAAATTCATTGCACTACTGCTGCTACCTGTTTAATGTGCCTTTAGCTACATAGAATTTTTTCAATCACGTAGTAACCGTAGAGATGTAATTTTGATTTTTTCAATCATTACAAATTCAAGTTGAAATCTTTAATTTCATTCTTTAAAAAAAAATTAATTTCATTCTTGCCAAAAAAAAAATAATTAGTATAGTTGTAAATTCTATTAAATATAAATTAAGGCGGCCAGTCGCGAAATACTCGTATTGATTTCACATAAAATACCCAATGATTGAGATTGAAAAAAAAGCATCGACCCGCTCAGCGAGTAAAGCGAATTGTGTGTCGAAAACAACACTTTACAAAACGAAAGCTGGAAAATGCCAACGTCCCATTCCCAACGGAGTGCTCCATCGTAATCCATATTTGAATTTCTTACGTGAATTTCGCCTTCGCAATGGTCATCTCCCTGCGGTGGAAATTATTCGACGCGGCGCCAAGGAGTGGAAGAATATGCCTAAAGAGGGATAACTTGGCGAAGAATGCCAAGTTTTCTGAGGTGGCGCTCGATGTGAGCGTAAGACGGAAGCTCCACCAATGGCTTATGGAACTCCTGCACCAAAAATAGCAGAAATAGTTTTAAGGTCTTATAATTTTAATCTGAAAACAGAAAACAAAACAATTGAAATTGATGGATATAAAATTGATAACCCAGTTTGGGAAAATAATGGATCCTTTCCATTTGGAATAGTAAGTTCTAATTGACATCCAGGGGAATTACACCGAATGGCTTATACATTTTTGGTAGAAAATTTTATAGCAATTAAAGATCTGGCTTGCAATGTAATAGAAATGGCAATGTATACCAACTCGGATATATTGACAAAAGGAAGACAAACTTGGGATCCTATAAATGAAAGAAGTGTTCCAAGTTCGCAAGCTTATTCCAGTTATTGTGAATTCTTAGTTGAGAAGGGCTTCCCAAATCATCATAGCCTTATGGGATTAATTAAATATACCTTTGAACCGATGGACAAACCAACAATAATTGGAAAGAAAGTTTTATGGAAGTATGAAGAAAAGATAAAAGTTGAAAAGGGACAAAGATTAATTGTTAAGGTGAAAAAGTCTTATATTGTTAAAAAACAATATGATGGTGAAGAAGCAAGAAAATATGTAATGAATTTAATTCGTTCTTTTTGTGGGTATAATAAAAGCGGATAAAGGGCTGACCTGAGAAGAAGAGCAATTGCTTCCCCATCAATCCCCATGCGAGCTTTTCTATTGCTCGTTGAAGAATTCCATCTAAAACTAGGGAAAAAGATTAAAGGAACCACTATATCTATTGAAAATAGTTGGCACTATGGAGAAAGCTAAAGTGGACCCAGAAGCTGTTGTTTCTTTACAAGCAACTCAAGGCGCCACTAAATAGAATGAGTGTCTAAAGGCTAGTGGTTTTGGCATGATGTCACAGACGTTTTTTGAATCAGAAAGAAGAAGAATCCTTCGCCTTCCAAGTTTAGACAACTGTGCAAAGATATTTGCAAAAGTCTGCCAAGCTAGTCATTTTTTGCTTACCGTGAAACGTATAGCATTGGGGAAAGGGCTACAAGGTAAATCAAAGATTTTCGCAAAATAAAATCTTTTCAAATTCAGTCAAATATCTAGGCCATATAATACAAAATAACACAGTACGACCAATAAGGGACAATTTAATTTCAATCAAAAATTTTCCAATACAAAAAAATCAAAAGAATATAAGACAATTTTTAGGGAAAATTAAATTTTATCATGAATATATACCGAATAGTGCCAAAATATTAGAACCACTCCATAATTTACTTTAAAAAGATCAAAAATTTATTTGACCTGAAAGTTGTCAAAATCATTTGGAATAAAAATATTGTTCAAAAAATAAGTAAAACGACGAAAAGCAATACGAGTACAAATACTCATAAAAGCAACCACAACTACAACGATTTAGATGCTAACAATGATATGTCGGATGAATTGAGCGCGTACAGCTCGGAGGAAGACGAGGTGACATCACGAAAATCGCGAAAAATACAGCCAACTGATGCTGCGGATTACGAGGATGGGGGCGGAATGTAAAAATGTAAATTAATTTGTGTGCAAATAAATTACAAGTGATATTTTCATATTTGAGCCGTAAGCCCTGGCAGCTAGTGTTCCTTTTTTTTATTGTAAAATAATAATTTATTGTTATTTTCCATATATTAAATTAAATTAATTAAAAATATTGTTATGCTCACAGCCAATCTTGGAAATATTTGATCGAAGATGTAAAGAAATTATATTTCTTATTATATTACATATTCATTTAGTTTTAAATTCACCGCTCATCTCTTAGAGTACGGGAACACTTATTCATTTGCATTCATTACAAATTCAAGTGGAAATATTAAATTTCATTCATTTTAAAAAATCAATCGTATTTGCGAGATCTCCCCTGATGAGTTCATGGGGGAGCTTTTCCATTTGAACCTGAAGGAGTTCAGCCCTGGTTGTCCGGAGAAGGACGTCAGGATGGTCAGCCGTCTTTGGAAGGTCAGTCCTGATGGGGTGACGAATGTTGTCCTTGAGGGCACGGACATGCTAATGTCCGCCCTCTTGGAGGCAGGTCGTTGCTACGTCAAGTGGTTTTCCTTCCGGGTACGGCCGGACCAGTTGACGCCCGGCTGTTTCCGCTGCATGGGCTTTGAACATAGGGTGGCGGAATGCAGGCCAAGAAGGATGTCTACCGAAGGTGCGGGCAGGAAGGGCACAGGAGTGCAGGTTATGGCAATGCCCCGCATTGTCCCAACTAAACCGTCAGGAGGCTTATGCCATAATGTGTGAGTTGGGGGCGCGTATGTTGGAGGGGGGCTGCGGCATTGCTTTGCTCCAGGAACCATGCTCCACCAATGGGGTGGTGAGAGGTCTTCCTGGGGGCTTTAGGGTCTTTACTGACCTTTGAGTCAATGCCGCAGTAGCTGTGTGTGAGCCAAGCTACTCTTATGTAGTAGTTGACTCATGGTGAGGAGTATTCATATGGGCTAGAGACCAAAAAAAAAAGCTAAATCAAGTTACGAAAATGGACGCACAACGATATGCACCACCACGTTATTCTCTCCATCGTGGGTAGCAGCAATAGGGTTATGATTTTAATTTGTTTCTATTCATTTGGTCTCTAAATTGTCAAATGTTGCTTACGTTTTATCCAATTCGCGTGAAGGGTCAATCTTTGTTTATAGATTTAGAGATTCTAGGGGCCAAAAGCAAAAATAAAATTCATTGCACTACTGCTGCTACCTGTTTAATGTGCCTTGAGCTACTTAGAATTTTTTCAATCACGTAGTAACCGTAGAGATGTAATTTTGATTTTTTCAATCATTACAAATTCAAGTTGAAATCTTTAATTTCATTCTTTAAAAAAAAAATTAATTTCATTCTTGCCAAAAAAAATTATAATTAGTATAGTTGTAAATTCTATTAAATATAAATTAAGGCGGCCAGTCGCGAAATACTCGTATTGATTTCACATAAAATACTCAATGATTGAGATTGAAATAAAGCATCGACCCGCTCAGCGAGTAAAGCGAATTGTGTGTCGAAAACAACACTTTACAAAACGAAAGCTGGAAAATGCCAACGTCCCATTCCCAACGGAGTGCTCCATCGTAATCCATATTTGAATTTCTTACGTGAATTTCGCCTTCGCAATGGTCATCTCCCTGCGGTGGAAATTATTCGACGCGGCGCCAAGGAGTGGAAGAATATGCCTAAAGAGGGATAACTTGGCGAAGAATGCCAAGTTTTCTGAGGTGGCGCTCGATGTGAGCGTAAGACGGAAACTCCACCAATGGCTTATGGAACTCCTGCACCAAAAATAGCAGAAACAGTTTTAAGGTCTTATAATTTTAATCTGAAAACAGAAAACAAAACAATTGAAATTGATGGATATAAAATTGATAACCCAGTTTGGGAAAATAATGGATCCTTTCCATTTGGAATAGTAAGTTCTAATTGGCATCCAGGGGAATTACACCGAATGGCTTATACATTTTTGGTAGAAAATTTTATAGCAATTAAAGATCTGGCTTGCAATGTAATAGAAATGGCAATGTATACCAACTCGGATATATTGACAAAAGGAAGACAAACTTGGGATCCTATAAATGAAAGAAGTGTTCCAAGTTCGCAAGCTTATTCCAGTTATTGTGAATTCTTAGTTGAGAAGGGATTCCCAAATCATCATAGCCTTATGGGATTAATTAAATATACCTTTGAACCGATGGACAAACCAACAATAATTGGAAAGAAAGTTTTATGGAAGTATGAAGAAAAGATAAAAGTTGAAAAGGGACAAAGATTAATTGTTAAGGTGAAAAAGTCTTATATTGTTAAAAAACAATATGATGGTGAAGAAGCAAGAAAATATGTAATGAATTTAATTCGTTCTTTTTGTGGGTATAATAAAAGCGGATAAAGGGCTCACCTGAGAAGAAGAGCAATTGCTTCCCCATCAATCCCCATGCGAGCTTTTCTATTGCTCGTTGAAGAATTCCATCTAAAACTAGGGAAAAAGATTCCTGGAAGCACTATATCTATTGAAAATAGTTGGCACTATGGGGAAAGCTAAAGTGGACCCAGAAGCTGTTGTTTCTTTACAAGCAACTCAAGGCGCCACTAAATGGAATGAGTGTCTAAGGGCTAGTGGTTTTGGCATGATGTCACAAACGTTTTTTGATTCAGAAAGAAGAAGAATCCTTGGCCTTCCAAGTTTAGACAACTGTGCAAAGATATTTGCAAAAGTCTGCCAAGCTAGTCATTTTTTGCTTACCGTGAAACGTATAGCATTGGGGAAAGGGCTACAAGGTAAATCAAAGATTTTGGCAAAAGAAAATCTTTTCAAATTCAGTCAAATATCTAGGCCATATAATACAAAATAACACAGTACGATCAATAAGGGACAATTTAATTTCAATCAAAAATTTTCCAATACAAAAAAATCAAAAGAATATAAGACAATTTTTAGGGAAAATTAAATTTTATCATGAATATATACCGAATAGTGCCAAAATATTAGAACCACTCCATAATTTACTTCAAAAAGATCAAAAATTTATTTGACCTCAAAGTTGTCAAAATCATTTGGAATAAAAATATTGTTCAAAAAATAAGTAAAACGACGAAAAGCAATACGAGTACAAATACTCATAAAAGCAACCACAACTACAACGATTTAGATGCTAACAATGATATGTCGGATGAATTGAGCGCGTACAGCTCGGAGGAAGACGAGGTGACATCACGAAAATCGCGAAAGTACAGCCAACTGATGCTGCGGATTACGAGGATGGGGGCGGAATGTAAAAATGTAAATTAATTTGTGTGCAAATAAATTACAAGTGATATTTTCATATTTGAGCCGTAAGCCCTGGCAGCTAGTGTTCCTTTTTTTTATTGTAAAATAATAATTTATTGTTATTTTCCATATATTAAATTAAATTAATTAAAAATATTGTTATGCTCACAGCCAATCTTGGAAATATTTGATCGAAGATGTAAAGAAATTATATTTCTTATTATATTACATATTCATTTAGTTTTAAATTCACCGCTCATCTCTTAGAGTAAGGGAACACTTATTCATTTGCATTCATTACAAATTCAAGTGGAAATATTAAATTTCATTCATTTTAAAAAATCAATCATATTTGCGAGATCTCCCCTGATGAGTTCATGGGGGAGCTTTTCCATTTGAACCTGAAGGAGTTCAGCCCTGGTTGTCCGGAGAAGGACGTCAGGATGGTCAGCCGTCTTTGGAAGGTCAGTCCTGATGGGGTGACGAATGTTGTCCTTGAGGGCACGGACATGCTAATGTCCGCCCTCTTGGAGGCAGGTCGTTGCTACGTCAAGTGGTTTTCCTTCCGGGTACGGCCGGACCAGTTGACGCCCGGCTGTTTCCGCTGCATGGGCTTTGAACATAGGGTGGCGGAATGCAGGCCAAGAAGGATGTCTACCGAAGGTGCGGGCAGGAAGGGCACAGGAGTGCAGGTTATGGCAATGCCCCGCATTGCCCCAACTAAACCGTCAGGAGGCTTATGCCATAATGTGTGAGTTGGGGGCGCGTATGTTGGAGGGGGGCTGCGGCATTGCTTTGCTCCAGGAACCATGCTCCACCAATGGGGTGGTGAGAGGTCTTCCTGGGGGCTTTAGGGTCTTTACTGACCTTTGAGTCAATGCCGCAGTAGCTGTGTGTGAGCCAAGCTACTCTTATGTAGTAGTTGACTCATGGTGAGGAGTATTCATATGGGCTAGAGACCAAAAAAAAAAGCTAAATCAAGTTACGAAAATGGACGCACAACGATATGCACCACCACGTTATTCTCTCCATCGTGGGTAGCAGCAATAGGGTTATGATTTTAATTTGTTTCTATTCATTTGGTCTCTAAATTGTCAAATGTTGCTTACGTTTTATCCAATTCGCGTGAAGGGTCAATCTTTGTTTATAGATTTAGAGATTCTAGGGGCCAAAAGCAAAAATAAAATTCATTGCACTACTGCTGCTACCTGTTTAATGTGCCTTGAGCTACTTAGAATTTTTTCAATCACGTAGTAACCGTAGAGATGTAATTTTGATTTTTTCAATCATTACAAATTCAAGTTGAAATCTTTAATTTCATTCTTTAAAAAAAAAATTAATTTCATTCTTGCCAAAAAAAATTATAATTAGTATAGTTGTAAATTCTATTAAATATAAATTAAGGCGGCCAGTCGCGAAATACTCGTATTGATTTCACATAAAATACTCAATGATTGAGATTGAAATAAAGCATCGACCCGCTCAGCGAGTAAAGCGAATTGTGTGTCGAAAACAACACTTTACAAAACGAAAGCTGGAAAATGCCAACGTCCCATTCCCAACGGAGTGCTCCATCGTAATCCATATTTGAATTTCTTACGTGAATTTCGCCTTCGCAATGGTCATCTCCCTGCGGTGGAAATTATTCGTCGCGGCGCCAAGGAGTGGAAGAATATGCCTAAAGAGGGATAACTTGGCGAAGAATGCCAAGTTTTCTGAGGTGGCGCTCGATGTGAGCGTAAGACGGAAGCTCCACCAATGGCTTATGGAACTCCTGCACCAAAAATAGCAGAAATAGTTTTAAGGTCTTATAATTTTAATCTGAAAACAGAAAACAAAACAATTGAAATTGATGGATATAAAATTGATAACCCAGTTTGGGAAAATAATGGATCCTTTCCATTTGGAATAGTAAGTTCTAATTGACATCCAGGGGAATTACACCGAATGGCTTATACATTTTTGGTAGAAAATTTTATAGCAATTAAAGATCTGGCTTGCAATGTAATAGAAATGGCAATGTATACCAACTCGGATATATTGACAAAAGGAAGACAAACTTGGGATCCTATAAATGAAAGAAGTGTTCCAAGTTCGCAAGCTTATTCCAGTTATTGTGAATTCTTAGTTGAGAAGGGATTCCCAAATCATCATAGCCTTATGGGATTAATTAAATATACCTTTGAACCGATGGACAAACCAACAATAATTGGAAAGAAAGTTTTATGGAAGTATGAAGAAAAGATAAAAGTTGAAAAGGGACAAAGATTAATTGTTAAGGTGAAAAAGTCTTATATTGTTAAAAAACAATATGATGGTGAAGAAGCAAGAAAATATGTAATGAATTTAATTCGTTCTTTTTGTGGGTATAATAAAAGCGGATAAAGGGCTCACCTGAGAAGAAGAGCAATTGCTTCCCCATCAATCCCCATGCGAGCTTTTCTTTTGCTCGTTGAAGAATTCCATCTAAAACTAGGGAAAAAGATTCCTGGAACCACTATATCTATTGAAAATAGTTGGCACTATGGGGAAAGCTAAAGTGGACCCAGAAGCTGTTGTTTCTTTACAAGCAACTCAAGGCGCCACTAAATGGAATGAGTGTCTAAGGGCTAGTGGTTTTGGCATGATGTCACAAACGTTTTTTGATTCAGAAAGAAGAAGAATCCTTGGCCTTCCAAGTTTAGACAACTGTGCAAAGATATTTGCAAAAGTCTGCCAAGCTAGTCATTTTTTGCTTACCGTGAAACGTATAGCATTGGGGAAAGGGCTACAAGGTAAATCAAAGATTTTGGCAAAAGAAAATCTTTTCAAATTCAGTCAAATATCTAGGCCATATAATACAAAATAACACAGTACGATCAATAAGGGACAATTTAATTTCAATCAAAAATTTTCCAATACAAAAAAATCAAAAGAATATAAGACAATTTTTAGGGAAAATTAAATTTTATCATGAATATATACCGAATAGTGCCAAAATATTAGAACCACTCCATAATTTACTTCAAAAAGATCAAAAATTTATTTGACCTGAAAGTTGTCAAAATCATTTGGAATAAAAATATTGTTCAAAAAATAAGTAAAACGACGAAAAGCAATACGAGTACAAATACTCATAAAAGCAACCACAACTACAACGATTTAGATGCTAACAACGATATGTCGGATGAATTGAGCGCGTACAGCTCGGAGGAAGACGAGGTGACATCACGAAAATCGCGAAAAATACAGCCAACTGATGCTGCGGATTACGAGGATGGGGGCGGAATGTAAAAATGTAAATTAATTTGTGTGCAAATAAATTACAAGTGATATTTTCATATTTGAGCCGTAAGCCCTGACAGCTAGTGTTCCTTTTTTTTATTGTAAAATAATAATTTATTTAATTAAATTAATTAAAAATATTGTTATGCTCACAACCAATCTTGGAAATATTTGATCGAAGATGTAAAGAAATTATATTTCTTATTATATTACATATTCATTTAGTTTTAAATTCACCGCTCATCTCTTAGAGTAAGGGAACACTTATTCATTTGCATTCATTACAAATTCAAGTGGAAATATTAAATTTCATTCATTTTAAAAAATCAATCGTATTTGCGAGATCTCCCCTGATGAGTTCATGGGGGAGCTTTTCCATTTGAACCTGAAGGAGTTCAGCCCTGGTTGTCCGGAGAAGGACGTCATGCTACCAACGAACGTAGTCTGCCCATTAAAAATAAATAAATAATTGGCACGTAAACTTTTGTTAGGTATTTGGCCGAGTTTGTCTTCCAATTTGTGCTTCTTGATGTTGTTCCACAAATGGAAGAACTTACAGTTTTTTTATGAATATCTTTTTCATGGCAGAAATATTCTCGAGGGTTTGCCATTGCCTGTCGCTCCGGTCGTCCCGTTATCAAAAAACTTTTTTCTATCATTTTCCTGTTTCATGTACGGAGATTCGAACCTAGGTGATCCCAAATGGTAGTCATGCACCAACCACGTCAGACGCTCTTCGATGAATTCAAACTATATTTCTTTCATACGAGTATAATTCTACCACTGCAGTAGTTCTCTAACAAAAATTACGTTCACATATGCAGTAATTAGCAATAAATCCACAAAATTAATCTACCCGATCACATATGGCAGATTACCAAAATTGACAATCCTGTAAATACTACAATTGACTGTCAATACTGTTGTGAAAGGTTTTTCTACATAGAAATTATTTTGGTGGAATATTTCGGAGCTTTTGGTTTGTTTAAGTATTATTAACGATATGAAGAAAATACAAGGAGAAGGAATAGCTAATTTAATTGCGCAATTGGCTGGTAATAATAAACAGTTGGATACGCATTCGAAATTCGATATTACATTTTATCGTAAGTAATAAGAGGACTCACGTTTATGGGTATACGCTTTTTTCTGTTAAATGAATGAACATTTTATTAGAATTATGTCTATAAAAATGTTTCTTACACCGGCGTCTATTTTATTTAATTTTTACTTTAACGTTTTTCTTTACACTCGTAGAAATAATGATCTATTACACAAAAAACACAGTATGGTTATTATCTAGGATTATTTTATAATCTCAGATTTTGGAGAGAAATTTTTAATTACGGATTGGGAGTAAAGCACGAAAAGGTAGATCATCTACTTATATGTGAACGTATTAAAAGTCTATCTAAAAAAAAACATTACATAAATAAACAAAGTTTATCGTTTATTTTTCCATATTAATTTTATTGAAAGTAGACTAGGGGTACATAATTACTTAAATATAATATTTAAACATAAGAGTTTTGATGAAAAACTTAAAGATTAATATTCTGCTTATAATGTCTAAGTGTATGAACCTAATTTAAAAATGATTACACATGTCTATGATCAATACATCCGCCTTTTGAATTATAGTACTTCGTTTTTGTTTTTATAAATTATCATTAATAATAAAAATTAAATGTTTATTTGTGTTTATATTATTTTTTGCATAAGTTCAATAATTGCTGTATATAAATACAAAAAGTTGTATTTATTAATAATGGAGCCAATATATTTCGACAGGTAATCCCCTCGACCTATTTGCATCAACTTATAAACTTAAAGATTAAAGTGTTGCTCATAATGTCTGAGTGTAGTGTCATTAAGAATTATTACATCCATCTTTTATTTATTTTACAGTATTTTGCTTTTCTATAAATTATAGTTAAGAATTAGTGTGAAAATTGAACGTTAATTATGTTTAATTTTGCATTAGTTTAATAATGGAAATTGCAATTTAAATTTACAATGAAAAGGAACAATATTCATTTACATATACGGCGGCCGCCGTAGTCGAATGATTAGTACGATACTACTATTCGAGAGTGCGTAGGTTCGAATAGTAGTAATTGCCCCTCGGCAGGCAATGGCAAACCTCCGAGTGTATTTCTGCAATGAAAAAGCTCCTCATAACAAACCACTTGCCGCTCGAAATCGGCTTAAAACTGTAAGATCCCCCATTTGTAAAACGGCATTAAGACGCACTCCACAAATAGGAGGAACCCGACCAAGTATCTAACGCGCCAATATTTATGTTATGCTTATATATTATATATAAGAATGTTTTCGTTTGCGGCACTTTTGGGGAACATTTCATATACTGTCATTAAAAAAAGGATCTAAAAGGGGGAAAGAGAAGTGTATCTCCATCCTAAAACTTTAAACCCCATAATCCGGAGGTTTAAATCGAAAAGTTAGTGTTGCCAGATACCTCAAAAAAGAACGAAGTTCATATGGAGGTAGAATTGTATAGAGACGTTTGTAAATTTATTAGTATTTTTATTTTAAATTGCAGGCATCTAGAAACACAATATTGTTGTCCATTAAAAATAATTGTTAACCGCGTTTAAAATTGAACCTAACGAGGATATTGTAAATTGAGTATATCTCACAGCTCAGAGGAGTTATATGCTCTCGCCTCACAGATGGCTTTATTAAAATAAGAAGAAGTATATACTTATAAGAAAACTAAATGGTACTGATATAAAAAATAATATGAAAAAGAATTAAATGAGAATTTTAAATTGAAAAAAAAAAAACATTCATCGAGAATCTCCATAATACATATACCTACACTAATTTCATTTTTAGTTTAAGTGCGATTTTTTGTGTAACTGTATACTAAAATAGTTTATTAAATTATTATTTATGATAAAACTACTGAAATAGTAATTTAAATTGTGTTTCTAAACATTTAAGTCACTTTTTGTACACATACTAACCGATATGGAATATTAAAACATTTTTATGTTGTGTTCAATTATTTGTCGAAATATAAAAAAATCTTAAGAAATTATAAAAAAGGCGACATTGTATATTTAGCACAGAGGCAACAAGACACAAATGACAACTTGCAAGAACAACAAAAACGCACATAATATAAAATGTCTTAAAACGCTCGGAAGCATATTCATTCCCGGTGGAGATTGTACCGAATTTATACAAAGCGCAATTACAAATGAACCTTACCTTCCATTGGTTTAAAGCATAGTAACTGATTAAATAAATGAAATCAACATTTAGTATTGTCCAAACAAGCATGCATATATATATACATACACACATATTTGTAATGTAAGTTGCATATCATTACGATACTGCATCAATACCCATATTGGCTCATATTCTCCTCTTGTGTAAAAATGTCATTTGTTTGAGTATTTTTCCGTTGCTTCACAAGTACAACAAGAGTAATAGTGCAAATTAAAATGTAAAGTGTTTAAATGAGAATTTGTAAAGAAATTATGAGAAATACAATTTAGTTAAACAAATTAAAGGACCAGTCCAAATTCTTGAAATTTTAGATGGCTGCAGATACGTCTTTTCGAATTCTAACTCCAAGAGAACTTATAAATACGCTCATGACGCTCACAAAATACGTGACGGTGAAGTTTAGATGCGGTTACTGTTGACTAAGGAATACTTTTTTGTAATTGTTTTCCTGCTAATTGCTTATTTCAAACTGCATACAATTTTCAGACTTGTTGATTGGGTTTAGAGGACATGGTGAAGATGGAATTATTTAATAAAGCTACTAGTATGAGGTTGGTAATGGTTAACATTGACACTAAATAGAAGTGTTTTCTAACGTTGCTAGTTGCTGGAATGGTAATTTTTAATGCTGGAGGGAAGCAGTTAATATCGTAAATGTGGTGAAGTGTTTGAATGAAGCATTTAATAAATTTGAATGAGAAAGAGTTTACTCTAACGCTGATTAAAGGTTGGAATGGTGTAAATATATGTGAATTGAGGAGAGTTTGCTTTGGTTAAGTGCTGACCATTCATAAAAATTTTAATTTCTATAAATTTATTTCGTTAGTGATTTCAAAATATAGGGAATGACGGCGAGTTTTCTTTTACATGGTGTTAAGCCAGATTCTGGCAAACTATTCTAATAGAATAATGTAATGTAAATTATAATAGAATAAATTAATATAATATTGAATTTAAATAATGAAAATGTATTAAAGCTTAATATTAAGTTATTTTATATTTTTTATTTATAAGTATGTAGTACACTTTACTGTTTCTCGCTGTCGCTATTCCTTTACCTGTTTCTATTTACTTCCGAGCATTGACTCTACAGCTACAGCTATACTTTCCGTTCTTCCTATTTCTATTTACTTAACTGCATACTCTCTCTAACTCTCCACATACTGTTCTTCCATTTCCGCTATTTCTTGTATCTTAGTTTTAAGCCTAATATAAGGACAGTACATGGAAAATAAAGTCACTTTTTGAATTGTAGTCGGACGAGTGCGGTTTAATTTTTTAATTACGCTTCCACAGGCAATATTCGTTTAATCTCGCGCTTCCCTTAGTAAAGTGTTTTTTTTTTAATTTATATTAATATACCTACAATATCTTCACAAAACAGTGAAGAATTTTCATGGCGCCCGAGCAGGGACAGTAGTGCGAAAGTGGTAAAAAACAAAGTGATAGTGACAAAAGACCACAAGTTGGCAATTTGTGCACGCAAAATATTTAATAACTAATAATTAAATTAAATAACCAACTAAATAACTAAAATAATATTGCCTGCGCGGTCCCTTTACAAGCAAAACAAAAGTCGTCTCGTAAACAAAAAAAAAAATAACAAAACAGACAAACAGACAACTTAACTAATATACATATGCATATATGCATATATAAAAACTAGTGCAGTGACTTGGAAAGTGCAGTAACGGAAAAAGTGCAGTGACAGTGAGCCCCCAAAAACCAAAACAAAAAAAAAAAGAAAAAATTATATTTCTATCAAAAAAAAAAAAAGAGAAAAAACTGTTTAAAATTGAAATAAAATACTTATACACATAAAATAAAATAATTATATTGAAAAAAGTTAAAAAACAAAAACAAAAACATATAGGACATCGTTACGAAGGGGAGTGACTGTGGAGCTATACGTCATATTCACCAACTGTTCACCACCAATATTCACCGTTACATAGGACATCGAGGGAGGAATGACCTGCAACTGTGTGGCCTGCCAAAGGGAAGTTGAAGCTGGAAACAAACCAGTCCACGATAAACAGGTATTCAGTGCGAAAAATTGAAGCTAGAAATTTACTTTGTGATTGACCGAGATTATTACAGTTGCTAATAATCGTCTCACAGTACAAGGGCTCAAATTATTGGCATCTCGTGTATCCACTTCTTATATGCAAATAAACTTATATATATACATATCTATATACATATACATATACTGCCTATGAAGTGAAGGATACAGTGGGACCCGAGGTAGAGGAACTTGTTTGTCGCCAAATAATTTGCGAGTACTATTTTTCGGTTTATTTTCGGGATTTTTTCAAAAAATCAAACGAAATTGCGGTTTGTTAATCAGCCACAATATTTAAAAAAAAAAAAAATTTTTTTTTTCGACAATACAAATTTTGTTTGAGCAAAGACTCAATTGTTCGCTGCTTATTTTCGTCTCGTTTTCGTTGGTTCTGGTAAAGTTTCAGCTATTATTATGTATTTCAGTATTTATCGCTTTCGTTTTCGTTTTCGTGCTGACAAACTTCCAGAACCGTTTTCATTTTATATTACAAAAACCACAGGATAAAGCAGGGAACTTTAATCTCAAATCATGAGTAAACCAAAGTCGGCTATTTCAAGTCTCTCCCCAAGTAAGGAGATAATGGACTTAAAGTCTTTAAAGCGCCAGAGAACTGTTGCAAAAACCAGCATAGTGCGCATAAAAACGGGTCTCCTTGAAAAGACCATGTCGCTAGATCCAATCGAATTGGAGTGCCGACTCGACGTATTGAACTCCCACAGCGAAAAACTCATGAAATGTCAGTCGAAAATTGAGGAAATCGACGAAGAAGACATTGTCCGGGGAGAGTTAGAGGACTTAATTGTAGAAACAAAGTCCACTATAAAGTCCATTCTGGTGAGAAATAAATCGTCAATTGCCGAAACATCTTTTATTGCACCTCACAGCTCGCGACTAAACCATCAGGAGGCTTATGCCGTAATGTGTGAGTTGGGGGCGCGTATGTTGGAGGGGGGCTGCGGCATTGCTTTGCTCCAGGAATCATGTTCCACCAATGGGGTGGTGAGAGGTCTTCCTGGGGGCTTTAGGGTCTTTACTGACCTTTGAGTCAATGCCGCAGTAGCTGTGTGTGAGCCAAGCTACTCTTATGTAGTAGTTGACTCATGGTGAGGAGTATTCATATGGGCTAGAGACCAAAAAAAAAAGCTAAATCAAGTTACGAAAATGGACGCACAACGATATGCACCACCACGTTATTCTCTCCATCGTGGGTAGCAGCAATAGGGTTATGATTTTAATTTGTTTCTATTCATTTGGTCTCTAAATTGTCAAATGTTGCTTACGTTTTATCCAATTCGCGTGAAGGGTCAATCTTTGTTTATAGATTTAGAGATTCTAGGGGCAAAAAGCAAAAATAAAATTCATTGCACTACTGCTGCTACCTGTTTAATGTGCCTTGAGCTACATAGAATTTTTTCAATCACGTAGTAACCGTAGAGATGTAATTTTGATTTTTTCAATCATTACAAATTCAAGTTGAAATCTTTAATTTCATTCTTTTAAAAAAAAATTAATTTCATTCTTGCCAAAAAAAAATAATTAGTATAGTTGTAAATTCTATTAAATATAAATTAAGGCGGCCAGTCGCGAAATACTTGTATTGATTTCACATAAAATACCCAATGATTGAGATTGAAAAAAAAGCATCGACCCGCTCAGCGAGTAAAGCGAATTGTGTGTCGAAAACAACACTTTACAAAACGAAAGCTGGAAAATGCCAACGTCCCATTCCCAACGGAGTGCTCCATCGTAATCCATATTTGAATTTCTTACGTGAATTTCGCCTTCGCAATGGTCATCTCCCTGCGGTGGAAATTATTCGACGCGGCGCCAAGGAGTGGAAGAATATGCCTAAAGAGGGATAATTTGGCGAAGAATGCCAAGTTTTCTGAGGTGGCGCTCGATGTGAGCGTAAGACGGAAGCTCCACCAATGGCTTATGGAACTCCTGCACCAAAAATAGCAGAAATAGTTTTAAGGTCTTATAATTTTAATCTGAAAACAGAAAACAAAACAATTGAAATTGATGGATATAAAATTGATAACCCAGTTTGGGAAAATAATGTATCCTTTCCATTTGGAATAGTAAGTTCTAATTGACATCCAGGGGAATTACACCGAATGACTTATACATTTTTGGTAGAAAATTTTATAGCAATTAAAGATCTGGCTTGCAATATAATAGAAATGGCAATGTATACCAACTCGGATATATTGACAAAAGGAAGACAAACTTGGGATCCTATAAATGAAAGAAGTGTTCCAAGTTCACAAGCTTATTCCAGTTATTGTGAATTCTTAGTTGAGAAGGGCTTCCCAAATCATCATAGCCTTATGGGATTAATTAAATATACCTTTGAACCGATGGACAAACCAACAATAATTGGAAAGAAAGTTTTATGGAAGTATGAAGAAAAGATAAAAGTTGAAAAGGGACAAAGATTAATTGTTAAGGTGAAAAAGTCTTATATTGTTAAAAAACAATATGATGGTGAAGAAGCAAGAAAATATGTAATGAATTTAATTCGTTCTTTTTGTGGGTATAATAAAAGCGGATAAAGGGCTGACCTGAGAAGAAGAGCAATTGCTTCCCCATCAATCCCCATGCGAGCTTTTCTATTGCTCGTTGAAGAATTCCATCTAAAACTAGGGAAAAAGATTCCTGGAAGCACTATATCTATTGAAAATAGTTGGCACTATGGGGAAAGCTAAAGTGGACCCAGAAGCTGTTGTTTCTTTACAAGCAACTCAAGGCGCCACTAAATGGAATGAGTGTCTAAGGGCTAGTGGTTTTGGCATGATGTCACAAACGTTTTTTGATTCAGAAAGAAGAAGAATCCTTGGCCTTCCAAGTTTAGACAACTGTGCAAAGATATTTGCAAAAGTCTGCCAAGCTAGTCATTTTTTGCTTACCGTGAAACGTATAGCATTGGGGAAAGGGCTACAAGGTAAATCAAAGATTTTGGCAAAAGAAAATCTTTTCAAATTCAGTCAAATATCTAGGCCATATAATACAAAATAACACAGTACGATCAATAAGGGACAATTTAATTTCAATCAAAAATTTTCCAATACAAAAAAATCAAAAGAATATAAGACAATTTTTAGGGAAAATTAAATTTTATCATGAATATATACCGAATAGTGCCAAAATATTAGAACCACTCCATAATTTACTTCAAAAAGATCAAAAATTTATTTGACCTCAAAGTTGTCAAAATCATTTGGAATAAAAATATTGTTCAAAAAATAAGTAAAACGACGAAAAGCAATACGAGTACAAATACTCATAAAAGCAACCACAACTACAACGATTTAGATGCTAACAATGATATGTCGGATGAATTGAGCGCGTACAGCTCGGAGGAAGACGAGGTGACATCACGAAAATCGCGAAAAATACAGCCAACTGATGCTGCGGATTACGAGGATGGGGGCGGAATGTAAAAATGTAAATTAATTTGTGTGCAAATAAATTACAAGTGATATTTTCATATTTGAGCCGTAAGCCCTGGCAGCTAGTGTTCCTTTTTTTTATTGTAAAATAATAATTTATTGTTATTTTCCATATATTAAATTAAATTAATTAAAAATATTGTTATGCTCACAGCCAATCTTGGAAATATTTGATCGAAGATGTAAAGAAATTATATTTCTTATTATATTACATATTCATTTAGTTTTAAATTCACCGCTCATCTCTTAGAGTACGGGAACACTTATTCATTTGCATTCATTACAAATTCAAGTGGAAATATTAAATTTCATTCATTTTAAAAAATCAATCGTATTTGCGAGATCTCCCCTGATGAGTTCATGGGGGAGCTTTTCCATTTGAACCTGAAGGAGTTCAGCTGTGGTTGTCCGGAGAAGGACGTCAGGGTGGTCAGCCGTCTTTGGAAGGTCAGTCCTGATGGGGTGACGAATGTTGTCCTTGAGGGCACGGACATGCTAATGTCCGCCCTCTTGGAGGCAGGTCGTTGCTACGTCAAGTGGTTTTCCTTCCGGGTACGGCCGGACCAGTTGACGCCCGGCTGTTTCCGCTGCATGGGCTTTGAACATAGGGTGGCGGAATGCAGGCCAAGAAGGATGTCTACCGAAGGTGCGGGCAGGAAGGGCACAGGAGTGCAGGTTATGGCAATGCCCCGCATTGTCCCAACTAAACCGTCAGGAGGCTTATGCCGTAATGTGTGAGTTGGGGGCGCGTATGTTGGAGGGGGGCTGCGGCATTGCTTTGCTCCAGGAACCATGCTCCACCAATGGGGTGGTGAGAGGTCTTCCTGGGGCTTTAGGGTCTTTACTGACCTTTGAGTCAATGCCGCAGTAGCTGTGTGTGAGCCAAGCTACTCTTATGTAGTAGTTGACTCATGGTGAGGAGTATTCATATGGGCTAGAGACCAAAAAAAAAAGCTAAATCAAGGTACGAAAATAGACGCACAACGATATGCACCACCACGTTATTCTCTCCATCGTGGGTAGCAGCAATAGGGTTATGATTTTAATTTGTTTCTATTCATTTGGTCTCTAAATTGTCAAATGTTGCTTACGTTTTATCCAATTCGCGTGAAGGGTCAATCTTTGTTTATAGATTTAGAGATTCTAGGGGCAAAAAGCAAAAATAAAATTCATTGCACTACTGCTGCTACCTGTTTAATGTGCCTTGAGCTACATAGAATTTTTTCAATCACGTAGTAACCGTAGAGATGTAATTTTGATTTTTTCAATCATTACAAATTCAAGTTGAAATCTTTAATTTCATTCTTTAAAAAAAAAATTAATTTCATTCTTGCCAAAAAAAAAAATAATTAGTATAGTTGTAAATTCTATTAAATATAAATTAAGGCGGCCAGTCGCGAAATACTCGTATTGATTTGACATAAAATACTCAATGATTGAGATTGAAAAAAAGCATCGACCCGCTCAGCGAGTAAAGCGAATTGGGTGTCGAAAACAACACTTTACAAAACGAAAGCTGGAAAATGCCAACGTCCCATTCCCAACGGAGTGCTCCATCGTAATCCATATTTGAATTTCTTACGTGAATTTCGCCTTCGCAATGGTCATCTCCCTGCGGTGGAAATTATTCGACGCGGCGCCAAGGAGTGGAAGAATATGCCTAAAGAGGGATAACTTGGCGAAGAATGCCAAGTTTTCTGAGGTGGCGCTCGATGTGAGCGTAAGACGGAAACTCCACCAATGGCTTATGGAACTCCTGCACCAAAAATAGCAGAAACAGTTTTAAGGTCTTATAATTTTAATCTGAAAACAGAAAACAAAACAATTGAAATTGATGGATATAAAATTGATAACCCAGTTTGGGAAAATAATGGATCCTTTCCATTTGGAATAGTAAGTTCTAATTGGCATCCAGGGGAATTACACCGAATGGCTTATACATTTTTGGTAGAAAATTGTATAGCAATTAAAGATCTGGCTTGCAATGTAATAGAAATGGCAATGTATACCAACTCGGATATATTGACAAAAGGAAGACAAACTTGGGATCCTATAAATGAAAGAAGTGTTCCAAGTTCGCAAGCTTATTCCAGTTATTGTGAATTCTTAGTTGAGAAGGGCTTCCCAAATCATCATAGCCTTATGGGATTAATTAAATATACCTTTGAACCGATGGACAAACCAACAATAATTGGAAAGAAAGTTTTATGGAAGTATGAAGAAAAGATAAAAGTTGAAAAGGGACAAAGATTAATTGTTAAGGTGAAAAAGTCTTATATTGTTAAAAAACAATATGATGGTGAAGAAGCAAGAAAATATGTAATGAATTTAATTCGTTCTTTTTGTGGGTATAATAAAAGCGGATAAAGGGCTCACCTGAGAAGAAGAGCAATTGCTTCCCCATCAATCCCCATGCGAGCTTTTCTATTGCTCGTTGAAGAATTCCATCTAAAACTAGGGAAAAAGATTCCTGGAAGCACTATATCTATTGAAAATAGTTGGCACTATGGGGAAAGCTAAAGTGGACCCAGAAGCTGTTGTTTCTTTACAAGCAACTCAAGGCGCCACTAAATGGAATGAGTGTCTAAGGGCTAGTGGTTTTGGCATGATGTCACAAACGTTTTTTGATTCAGAAAGAAGAAGAATCCTTGGCCTTCCAAGTTTAGACAACTGTGCAAAGATATTTGCAAAAGTCTGCCAAGCTAGTCATTTTTTGCTTACCGTGAAACGTATAGCATTGGGGAAAGGGCTACAAGGTAAATCAAAGATTTTGGCAAAAGAAAATCTTTTCAAATTCAGTCAAATATCTAGGCCATATAATACAAAATAACACAGTACGATCAATAAGGGACAATTTAATTTCAATCAAAAATTTTCCAATACAAAAAAATCAAAAGAATATAAGACAATTTTTAGGGAAAATTAAATTTTATCATGAATATATACCGAATAGTGCCAAAATATTAGAACCACTCCATAATTTACTTCAAAAAGATCAAAAATTTATTTGACCTCAAAGTTGTCAAAATCATTTGGAATAAAAATATTGTTCAAAAAATAAGTAAAACGACGAAAAGCAATACGAGTACAAATACTCATAAAAGCAACCACAACTACAACGATTTAGATGCTAACAATGATATGTCGGATGAATTGAGCGCGTACAGCTCGGAGGAAGACGAGGTGACATCACGAAAATCGCGAAAAATACAGCCAACTGATGCTGCGGATTACGAGGATGGGGGCGGAATGTAAAAATGTAAATTAATTTGTGTGCAAATAAATTACAAGTGATATTTTCATATTTGAGCCGTAAGCCCTGGCAGCTAGTGTTCCTTTTTTTTATTGTAAAATAATAATTTATTGTTATTTTCCATATATTAAATTAAATTAATTAAAAATATTGTTATGCTCACAGCCAATCTTGGAAATATTTGATCGAAGATGTAAAGAAATTATATTTCTTATTATATTACATATTCATTTAGTTTTAAATTCACCGCTCATCTCTTAGAGTAAGGGAACACTTATTCATTTGCATTCATTACAAATTCAAGTGGAAATATTAAATTTCATTCATTTTAAAAAATCAATCATATTTGCGAGATCTCCCCTGATGAGTTCATGGGGGAGCTTTTCCATTTGAACCTGAAGGAGTTCAGCCCTGGTTGTCCGGAGAAGGACGTCAGGATGGTCAGCCGTCTTTGGAAGGTCAGTCCTGATGGGGTGACGAATGTTGTCCTTGAGGGCACGGACATGCTAATGTCCGCCCTCTTGGAGGCAGGTCGTTGCTACGTCAAGTGGTTTTCCTTCCGGGTACGGCCGGACCAGTTGACGCCCGGCTGTTTCCGCTGCATGGGCTTTGAACATAGGGTGGCGGAATGCAGGCCAAGAAGGATGTCTACCGAAGGTGCGGGCAGGAAGGGCACAGGAGTGCAGGTTATGGCAATGCCCCGCATTGCCCCAACTAAACCGTCAGGAGGCTTATGCCATAATGTGTGAGTTGGGGGCGCGTATGTTGGAGGGGGGCTGCGGCATTGCTTTGCTCCAGGAACCATGCTCCACCAATGGGGTGGTGAGAGGTCTTCCTGGGGGCTTTAGGGTCTTTACTGACCTTTGAGTCAATGCCGCAGTAGCTGTGTGTGAGCCAAGCTACTCTTATGTAGTAGTTGACTCATGGTGAGGAGTATTCATATGGGCTAGAGACCAAAAAAAAAAGCTAAATTAAGTTACGAAAATGGACGCACAACGATATGCACCACCACGTTATTCTCTCCATCGTGGGTAGCAGCAATAGGGTTATGATTTTAATTTGTTTCTATTCATTTGGTCTCTAAATTGTCAAATGTTGCTTACGTTTTATCCAATTCGCGTGAAGGGTCAATCTTTGTTTATAGATTTAGAGATTCTAGGGGCCAAAAGCAAAAATAAAATTCATTGCACTACTGCTGCTACCTGTTTAATGTGCCTTGAGCTACTTAGAATTTTTTCAATCACGTAGTAACCGTAGAGATGTAATTTTGATTTTTTCAATCATTACAAATTCAAGTTGAAATCTTTAATTTCATTCTTTAAAAAAAAAATTAATTTCATTCTTGCCAAAAAAAATTATAATTAGTATAGTTGTAAATTCTATTAAATATAAATTAAGGCGGCCAGTCGCGAAATACTCGTATTGATTTCACATAAAATACTCAATGATTGAGATTGAAATAAAGCATCGACCCGCTCAGCGAGTAAAGCGAATTGTGTGTCGAAAACAACACTTTACAAAACGAAAGCTGGAAAATGCCAACGTCCCATTCCCAACGGAGTGCTCCATCGTAATCCATATTTGAATTTCTTACGTGAATTTCGCCTTCGCAATGGTCATCTCCCTGCGGTGGAAATTATTCGACGCGGCGCCAAGGAGTGGAAGAATATGCCTAAAGAGGGATAACTTGGCGAAGAATGCCAAGTTTTCTGAGGTGGCGCTCGATGTGAGCGTAAGACGGAAGCTCCACCAATGGCTTATGGAACTCCTGCACCAAAAATAGCAGAAACAGTTTTAAGGTCTTATAATTTTAATCTGAAAACAGAAAACAAAACAATTGAAATTGATGGATATAAAATTGATAACCCAGTTTGGGAAAATAATGGATCCTTTCCATTTGGAATAGTAAGTTCTAATTGGCATCCAGGGGAATTACACCGAATGGCTTATACATTTTTGGTAGAAAATTTTATAGCAATTAAAGATCTGGCTTGCAATGTAATAGAAATGGCAATGTATACCAACTCGGATATATTGACAAAAGGAAGACAAACTTGGGATCCTATAAATGAAAGAAGTGTTCCAAGTTCGCAAGCTTATTCCAGTTATTGTGAATTCTTAGTTGAGAAGGGCTTCCCAAATCATCATAGCCTTATGGGATTAATTAAATATACCTTTGAACCGATGGACAAACCAACAATAATTGGAAAGAAAGTTTTATGGAAGTATGAAGAAAAGATAAAAGTTGAAAAGGGACAAAGATTAATTGTTAAGGTGAAAAAGTCTTATATTGTTAAAAAACAATATGATGGTGAAGAAGCAAGAAAATATGTAATGAATTTAATTCGTTCTTTTTGTGGGTATAATAAAAGCGGATAAAGGGCTCACCTGAGAAGAAGAGCAATTGCTTCCCCATCAATCCCCATGCGAGCTTTTCTTTTGCTCGTTGAAGAATTCCATCTAAAACTAGGGAAAAAGATTCCTGGAACCACTATATCTATTGAAAATAGTTGGCACTATGGGGAAAGCTAAAGTGGACCCAGAAGCTGTTGTTTCTTTACAAGCAACTCAAGGCGCCACTAAATGGAATGAGTGTCTAAGGGCTAGTGGTTTTGGCATGATGTCACAAACGTTTTTTGATTCAGAAAGAAGAAGAATCCTTGGCCTTCCAAGTTTAGACAACTGTGCAAAGATATTTGCAAAAGTCTGCCAAGCTAGTCATTTTTTGCTTACCGTGAAACGTATAGCATTGGGGAAAGGGCTACAAGGTAAATCAAAGATTTTGGCAAAAGAAAATCTTTTCAAATTCAGTCAAATATCTAGGCCATATAATACAAAATAACACAGTACGATCAATAAGGGACAATTTAATTTCAATCAAAAATTTTCCAATACAAAAAAATCAAAAGAATATAAGACAATTTTTAGGGAAAATTAAATTTTATCATGAATATATACCGAATAGTGCCAAAATATTAGAACCACTCCATAATTTACTTCAAAAAGATCAAAAATTTATTTGACCTGAAAGTTGTCAAAATCATTTGGAATAAAAATATTGTTCAAAAAATAAGTAAAACGACGAAAAGCAATACGAGTACAAATACTCATAAAAGCAACCACAACTACAACGATTTAGATGCTAACAACGATATGTCGGATGAATTGAGCGCGTACAGCTCGGAGGAAGACGAGGTGACATCACGAAAATCGCGAAAAATACAGCCAACTGATGCTGCGGATTACGAGGATGGGGGCGGAATGTAAAAATGTAAATTAATTTGTGTGCAAATAAATTACAAGTGATATTTTCATATTTGAGCCGTAAGCCCTGACAGCTAGTGTTCCTTTTTTTTATTGTAAAATAATAATTTATTGTTATTTTCCATATATATTATTAAATTAAATTAATTAAAAATATTGTTATGCTCACAACCAATCTTGGAAATATTTGATCGAAGATGTAAAGAAATTATATTTCTTATTATATTACATATTCATTTAGTTTTAAATTCACCGCTCATCTCTTAGAGTAAGGGAACACTTATTCATTTGCATTCATTACAAATTCAAGTGGAAATATTAAATTTCATTCATTTTAAAAAATCAATCGTATTTGCGAGATCTCCCCTGATGAGTTCATGGGGGAGCTTTTCCATTTGAACCTGAAGGAGTTCAGCCCTGGTTGTCCGGAGAAGGACGTCATGCTACCAACGAACGTAGTCTGCCCATTAAAAATAAATAAATAATTGGCACGTAAACTTTTGTTAGGTATTTGGCCGAGTTTGTCTTCCAATTTGTGCTTCTTGATGTTGTTCCACAAATGGAAGAACTTACAGTTTTTTTATGAATATCTTTTTCATGGCAGAAATATTCTCGAGGGTTTGCCATTGCCTGTCGCTCCGGTCGTCCCGTTATCAAAAAACTTTTTTCTATCATTTTCCTGTTTCATGTACGGAGATTCGAACCTAGGTGATCCCAAATGGTAGTCATGCACCAACCACGTCAGACGCTCTTCGATGAATTCAAACTATATTTCTTTCATACGAGTATAATTCTACCACTGCAGTAGTTCTCTAACAAAAATTACGTTCACATATGCAGTAATTAGCAATAAATCCACAAAATTAATCTACCCGATCACATATGGCAGATTACCAAAATTGACAATCCTGTAAATACTACAATTGACTGTCAATACTGTTGTGAAAGGTTTTTCTACATAGAAATTATTTTGGTGGAATATTTCGGAGCTTTTGGTTTGTTTAAGTATTATTAACGATATGAAGAAAATACAAGGAGAAGGAATAGCTAATTTAATTGCGCAATTGGCTGGTAATAATAAACAGTTGGATACGCATTCGAAATTCGATATTACATTTTATCGTAAGTAATAAGAGGACTCACGTTTATGGGTATACGCTTTTTTCTGTTAAATGAATGAACATTTTATTAGAATTATGTCTATAAAAATGTTTCTTACACCGGCGTCTATTTTATTTAATTTTTACTTTAACGTTTTTCTTTACACTCGTAGAAATAATGATCTATTACACAAAAAACACAGTATGGTTATTATCTAGGATTATTTTATAATCTCAGATTTTGGAGAGAAATTTTTAATTACGGATTGGGAGTAAAGCACGAAAAGGTAGATCATCTACTTATATGTGAACGTATTAAAAGTCTATCTAAAAAAAAACATTACATAAATAAACAAAGTTTATCGTTTATTTTTCCATATTAATTTTATTGAAAGTAGACTAGGGGTACATAATTACTTAAATATAATATTTAAACATAAAAGTTTTGATGAAAAACTTATATACTTAAAGATTAATATTCTGCTTATAATGTCTAAGTGTATGAACCTAATTTAAAAATGATTACACATGTCTATGATCAATACATCCGCCTTTTGAATTATAGTACTTCGTTTTTGTTTTTATAAATTATCATTAATAATAAAAATTAAATGTTTATTTGTGTTTATATTATTTTTTGCATAAGTTCAATAATTGCTGTATATAAATACAAAAAGTTGTATTTATTAATAATGGAGCCAATATATTTCGACAGGTAATCCCCTCGACCTATTTGCATCAACTTATAAACTTAAAGATTAAAGTGTTGCTCATAATGTCTGAGTGTAGTGTCATTAAGAATTATTATATCCATCTTTTATTTATTTTACAGTATTTTGCTTTTCTATAAATTATAGTTAAGAATTAGTGTGAAAATTGAACGTTAATTATGTTTAATTTTGCATTAGTTTAATAATGGAAATTGCAATTTAAATTTACAATGAAAAGGAACAATATTCATTTACATATACGGCGGCCGCCGTAGTCGAATGATTAGTACGATACTACTATTCGAGAGTGCGTAGGTTCGAATAGTAGTAATTGCCCCTCGGCAGGCAATGGCAAACCTCCGAGTGTATTTCTGCAATGAAAAAGCTCCTCATAACAAACCACTTGCCGCTCGAAATCGGCTTAAAACTGTAAGATCCCCCATTTGTAAAACGGCATTAAGACGCACTCCACAAATAGGAGGAACCCGACCAAGTATCTAACGCGCCAATATTTATGTTATGCTTATATATTATATATAAGAATGTTTTCGTTTGCGGCACTTTTGGGGAACATTTCATATACTGTCATTAAAAAAAGGATCTAAAAGGGGGAAAGAGAAGTGTATCTCCATCCTAAAACTTTAAACCCCATAATCCGGAGGTTTAAATCGAAAAGTTAGTGTTGCCAGATACCTCAAAAAAGAACGAAGTTCATATGGAGGTAGAATTGTATAGAGACGTTTGTAAATTTATTAGTATTTTTATTTTAAATTGCAGGCATCTAGAAACACAATATTGTTGTCCATTAAAAATAATTGTTAACCGCGTTTAAAATTGAACCTAACGAGGATATTGTAAATTGAGTATATCTCACAGCTCAGAGGAGTTATATGCTCTCGCCTCACAGATGGCTTTATTAAAATAAGAAGAAGTATATACTTATAAGAAAACTAAATGGTACTGATATAAAAAATAATATGAAAAAGAATTAAATGAGAATTTTAAATTGAAAAAAAAAAAAAACATTCATCGAGAATCTCCATAATACATATACCTACACTAATTTCATTTTTAGTTTAAGTGCGATTTTTTGTGTAACTGTATACTAAAATAGTTTATTAAATTATTATTTATGATAAAACTACTGAAATAGTAATTTAAATTGTGTTTCTAAACATTTAAGTCACTTTTTGTACACATACTAACCGATATGGAATATTAAAACATTTTTATGTTGTGTTCAATTATTTGTCGAAATATAAAAAAATCTTAAGAAATTATAAAAAAGGCGACATTGTATATTTAGCACAGAGGCAACAAGACACAAATGACAACTTGCAAGAACAACAAAAACGCACATAATATAAAATGTCTTAAAACGCTCGGAAGCATATTCATTCCCGGTGGAGATTGTACCGAATTTATACAAAGCGCAATTACAAATGAACCTTACCTTCCATTGGTTTAAAGCATAGTAACTGATTAAATAAATGAAATCAACATTTAGTATTGTCCAAACAAGCATGCATATATATATACATACACACATATTTGTAATGTAAGTTGCATATCATTACGATACTGCATCAATACCCATATTGGCTCATATTCTCCTCTTGTGTAAAAATGTCATTTGTTTGAGTATTTTTCCGTTGCTTCACAAGTACAACAAGAGTAATAGTGCAAATTAAAATGTAAAGTGTTTAAATGAGAATTTGTAAAGAAATTATGAGAAATACAATTTAGTTAAACAAATTAAAGGACCAGTCCAAATTCTTGAAATTTTAGATGGCTGCAGATACGTCTTTTCGAATTCTAACTCCAAGAGAACTTATAAATACGCTCATGACGCTCACAAAATACGTGACGGTGAAGTTTAGATGCGGTTACTGTTGACTAAGGAATACTTTTTTGTAATTGTTTTCCTGCTAATTGCTTATTTCAAACTGCATACAATTTTCAGACTTGTTGATTGGGTTTAGAGGACATGGTGAAGATGGAATTATTTAATAAAGCTACTAGTATGAGGTTGGTAATGGTTAACATTGACACTAAATAGAAGTGTTTTCTAACGTTGCGAGTTGCTGGAATGGTAATTTTTAATGCTGGAGGGAAGCAGTTAATATCGTAAATGTGGTGAAGTGTTTGAATGAAGCATTTAATAAATTTGAATGAGAAAGAGTTTACTCTAACGCTGATTAAAGGTTGGAATGGTGTAAATATATGTGAATTGAGGAGAGTTTGCTTTGGTTAAGTGCTGACCATTCATAAAAATTTTAATTTCTATAAATTTATTTCGTTAGTGATTTCAAAATATAGGGAATGACGGCGAGTTTTCTTTTACATGGTGTTAAGCCAGATTCTGGCAAACTATTCTAATAGAATAATGTAATGTAAATTATAATAGAATAAATTAATATAATATTGAATTTAAATAATGAAAATGTATTAAAGCTTAATATTAAGTTATTTTATATTTTTTATTTATAAGTATGTAGTACACTTTACTGTTTCTCGCTGTCGCTATTCCTTTACCTGTTTCTATTTACTTCCGAGCATTGACTCTACAGCTACAGCTATACTTTCCGTTCTTCCTATTTCTATTTACTTAACTGCATACTCTCTCTAACTCTCCACATACTGTTCTTCCATTTCCGCTATTTCTTGTATCTTAGTTTTAAGCCTAATATAAGGACAGTACATGGAAAATAAAGTCACTTTTTGAATTGTAGTCGGACGAGTGCGGTTTAATTTTTTAATTACGCTTCCACAGGCAATATTCGTTTAATCTCGCGCTTCCCTTAGTAAAGTGTTTTTTTTTTAATTTATATTAATATACCTACAATATCTTCACAAAACAGTGAAGAATTTTCATGGCGCCCGAGCAGGGACAGTAGTGCGAAAGTGGTAAAAAACAAAGTGATAGTGACAAAAGACCACAAGTTGGCAATTTGTGCACGCAAAATATTTAATAACTAATAATTAAATTAAATAACCAACTAAATAACTAAAATAATATTGCCTGCGCGGTCCCTTTACAAGCAAAACAAAAGTCGTCTCGTAAACAAAAAAAAAAATAACAAAACAGACAAACAGACAACTTAACTAATATACATATGCATATATGCATATATAAAAACTAGTGCAGTGACTTGGAAAGTGCAGTAACGGAAAAATTGCAGTGACAGTGAGCCCCCAAAAACCAATACAAAAAAAAAAAGAAAAAATTATATTTCTATCAAAAAAAAAAAAAGAGAAAAAACTGTTTAAAATTGAAATAAAATACTTATACACATAAAATAAAATAATTATATTGAAAAAAGTTAAAAAACAAAAACAAAAACATATAGGACATCGTTACGAAGGGGAGTGACTGTGGAGCTATACGTCATATTCACCAACTGTTCACCACCAATATTCACCGTTACATAGGACATCGAGGGAGGAATGACCTGCAACTGTGTGGCCTGCCAAAGGGAAGTTGAAGCTGGAAACAAACCAGTCCACGATAAACAGGTATTCAGTGCGAAAAATTGAAGCTAGAAATTTACTTTGTGATTGACCGAGATTATTACAGTTGCTAATAATCGTCTCACAGTACAAGGGCTCAAATTATTGGCATCTCGTGTATCCACTTCTTATATGCAAATAAACTTATATATATACATATCTATATACATATACATATACTGCCTATGAAGTGAAGGATACAGTGGGACCCGAGGTAGAGGAACTTGTTTGTCGCCAAATAATTTGCGAGTACTATTTTTCGGTTTATTTTCGGGATTTTTTCAAAAAATCAAACGAAATTGCGGTTTGTTAATCAGCCACAATATTTAAAAAAAAAAAAAATTTTTTTTTTCGACAATACAAATTTTGTTTGAGCAAAGACTCAATTGTTCGCTGCTTATTTTCGTCTCGTTTTCGTTGGTTCTGGTAAAGTTTCAGCTATTATTATGTATTTCAGTATTTATCGCTTTCGTTTTCGTTTTCGTGCTGACAAACTTCCAGAACCGTTTTCATTTTATATTACAAAAACCACAGGATAAAGCAGGGAACTTTAATCTCAAATCATGAGTAAACCAAAGTCGGCTATTTCAAGTCTCTCCCCAAGTAAGGAGATAATGGACTTAAAGTCTTTAAAGCGCCAGAGAACTGTTGCAAAAACCAGCATAGTGCGCATAAAAACGGGTCTCCTTGAAAAGACCATGTCGCTAGATCCAATCGAATTGGAGTGCCGACTCGACGTATTGAACTCCCACAGCGAAAAACTCATGAAATGTCAGTCGAAAATTGAGGAAATCGACGAAGAAGACATTGTCCGGGGAGAGTTAGAGGACTTAATTGTAGAAACAAAGTCCACTATAAAGTCCATTCTGGTGAGAAATAAATCGTCAATTGCCGAAACATCTTTTATTGCACCTCACAGCTCGCGACTAAACCATCAGGAGGCTTATGCCGTAATGTGTGAGTTGGGGGCGCGTATGTTGGAGGGGGGCTGCGGCATTGCTTTGCTCCAGGAATCATGCTCCACCAATGGGGTGGTGAGAGGTCTTCCTGGGGGCTTTAGGGTCTTTACTGACCTTTGAGTCAATGCCGCAGTAGCTGTGTGTGAGCCAAGCTACTCTTATGTAGTAGTTGACTCATGGTGAGGAGTATTCATATGGGCTAGAGACAAAAAAAAAAAGCTAAATCAAGTTACGAAAATGGACGCACAACAATATGCACCACCCCGTTATTCTCTCCATCGTGGGTAGCAGCAATAGGGTTATGATTTTAATTTGTTTCTATTCATTTGGTCTCTAAATTGTCAAATGTTGCTTACGTTTTATCCAATTCGCGTGAAGGGTCAATCTTTGTTTATAGATTTAGAGATTCTAGGGGCAAAAAGCAAAAATAAAATTCATTGCACTACTGCTGCTACCTGTTTAATGTGCCTTGAGCTACTTAGAATTTTTTCAATCACGTAGTAACCGTAGAGATGTAATTTTGATTTTTTCAATCATTACAAATTCAAGTTGAAATCTTTAATTTCATTCTTTAAAAAAAAATTAATTTCATTCTTGCCAAAAAAAATTATAATTAGTATAGTTGTAAATTCTATTAAATATAAATTAAGGCGGCCAGTCGCGAAATACTCGTATTGATTTCACATAAAATACTCAATGATTGAGATTGAAATAAAGCATCGACCCGCTCAGCGAGTAAAGCGAATTGTATGTCGAAAACAACACTTTACAAAACGAAAGCTGGAAAATGCCAACGTCCCATTCCCAACGGAGTGCTCCATCGTAATCCATATTTGAATTTCTTACGTGAATTTCGCCTTCGCAATGGTCATCTCCCTGCGGTGGAAATTATTCGACGCGGCGCCAAGGAGTGGAAGAATATGCCTAAAGAGGGATAACTTGGCGAAGAATGCCAAGTTTTCTGAGGTGGCGCTCGATGTGAGCGTAAGACGGAAGCTCCACCAATGGCTTATGGAACTCCTGCACCAAAAATAGCAGAAATAGTTTTAAGGTCTTATAATTTTAATCTGAAAACAGAAAACAAAACAATTGAAATTGATGGATATAAAATTGATAACCCAGTTTGGGAAAATAATGTATCCTTTCCATTTGGAATAGTAAGTTCTAATTGACATCCAGGGGAATTACACCGAATGACTTATACATTTTTGGTAGAAAATTTTATAGCAATTAAAGATCTGGCTTGCAATGTAATAGAAATGGCAATGTATACCAACTCGGATATATTGACAAAAGGAAGACAAACTTGGGATCCTATAAATGAAAGAAGTGTTCCAAGTTCACAAGCTTATTCCAGTTATTGTGAATTCTTAGTTGAGAAGGGCTTCCCAAATCATCATAGCCTTATGGGATTAATTAAATATACCTTTGAACCGATGGACAAACCAACAATAATTGGAAAGAAAGTTTTATGGAAGTATGAAGAAAAGATAAAAGTTGAAAAGGGACAAAGATTAATTGTTAAGGTGAAAAAGTCTTATATTGTTAAAAAACAATATGATGGTGAAGAAGCAAGAAAATATGTAATGAATTTAATTCGTTCTTTTTGTGGGTATAATAAAAGCGGATAAAGGGCTGACCTGAGAAGAAGAGCAATTGCTTCCCCATCAATCCCCATGCGAGCTTTTCTATTGCTCGTTGAAGAATTCCATCTAAAACTAGGGAAAAAGATTAAAGGAACCACTATATCTATTGAAAATAGTTGGCACTATGGAGAAAGCTAAAGTGGACCCAGAAGCTGTTGTTTCTTTACAAGCAACTCAAGGCGCCACTAAATAGAATGAGTGTCTAAAGGCTAGTGGTTTTGGCATGATGTCACAAACGTTTTTTGAATCAGAAAGAAGAAGAATCCTTGGCCTTCCAAGTTTAGACAACTGTGCAAAGATATTTGCAAAAGTCTGCCAAGCTAGTCATTTTTTGCTTACCGTGAAACGTATAGCATTGGGGAAAGGGCTACAAGGTAAATCAAAGATTTTCGCAAAATAAAATCTTTTCAAATTCAGTCAAATATCTAGGCCATATAATACAAAATAACACAGTACGACCAATAAGGGACAATTTAATTTCAATCAAAAATTTTCCAATACAAAAAAATCAAAAGAATATAAGACAATTTTTAGGGAAAATTAAATTTTATCATGAATATATACCGAATAGTGCCAAAATATTAGAACCACTCCATAATTTACTTCAAAAAGATCAAAAATTTATTTGACCTGAAAGTTGTCAAAATCATTTGGAATAAAAATATTGTTCAAAAAATAAGTAAAACGACGAAAAGCAATACGAGTACAAATACTCATAAAAGCAACCACAACTACAACGATTTAGATGCTAACAATGATATGTCGGATGAATTGAGCGCGTACAGCTCGGAGGAAGACGAGGTGACATCACGAAAATCGCGAAAAATACAGCCAACTGATGCTGCGGATTACGAGGATGGGGGCGGAATGTAAAAATGTAAATTAATTTGTGTGCAAATAAATTACAAGTGATATTTTCATATTTGAGCCGTAAGCCCTGACAGCTAGTGTTCCTTTTTTTTATTGTAAAATAATAATTTATTGTTATTTTCCATATATTAAATTAAATTAATTAAAAATATTGTTATGCTCACAACCAATCTTGGAAATATTTGATCGAAGATGTAAAGAAATTATATTTCTTATTATATTACATATTCATTTAGTTTTAAATTCACCGCTCATCTCTTAGAGTACGGGAACACTTATTCATTTGCATTCATTACAAATTCAAGTGGAAATATTAAATTTCATTCATTTTAAAAAATCAATCGTATTTGCGAGATCCCCCCTGATGAGTTCATGGGGGAGCTTTTCCATTTGAACCTGAAGGAGTTCAGCCCTGGTTGTCCGGAGAAGGACGTCAGGATGGTCAGCCGTCTTTGGAAGGTCAGTCCTGATGGGGTGACGAATGTTCTCCTTGAGGGCAGGTCGTTGCTACGTCAAGTGGTTTTCCTTCCGGGTACGGCCGGACCAGTTGACGCCCGGCTGTTTCCGCTGCATGGGCTTTGAACATAGGGTGGCGGAATGCAGGCCAAGAAGGATGTCTACCGAAGGTGCGGGCAGGAAGGGCACAGGAGTGCAGGTTATGGCAATGCCCCGCATTGTCCCAACTAAACCGTCAGGAGGCTTATGCCGTAATGTGTGAGTTGGGGGCGCGTATGTTGGAGGGGGGCGCGTATGTTGGAGGGGGGCTGCGGCATTGCTTTGCTCCAGGAACCATGCTCTACCAATGGGGTGGTGAGAGGTCTTCCTGGGGGCTTTAGGGTCTTTACTGACCTTTGAGTCAATGCCGCAGTAGCTGTGTGTGAGCCAAGCTACTCTTATGTAGTAGTTGACTCATGGTGAGGAGTATTCATATGGGCTAGAGACCAAAAAAAAAGCTAAATCAAGTTACGAAAATGGACGCACAACGATATGCACCACCCCGTTATTCTCTCCATCGTGGGTAGCAGCAATAGGGTTATGATTTTAATTTGTTTCTATTCATTTGGTCTCTAAATTGTCAAATGTTGCTTACGTTTTATCCAATTCGCGTGAAGGGTCAATCTTTGTTTATAGATTTAGAGATTCTAGGGGCAAAAAGCAAAAATAAAATTCATTGCACTACTGCTGCTACCTGTTTAATGTGCCTTGAGCTACATAGAATTTTTTCAATCACGTAGTAACCGTAGAGATGTAATTTTGATTTTTTCAATCATTACAAATTCAAGTTGAAATCTTTAATTTCATTCTTTAAAAAAAAAATTAATTTCATTCTTGCCAAAAAAAAAATAATTAGTACAGTTGTAAATTCTATTAAATATAAATTAAGGCGGCCAGTCGCGAAATACTCGTATTGATTTCACATAAAATACTCAATGATTGAGATTGAAAAAAAAGCATCGACCCGCTCAGCGAGTAAAGCGAATTGTGTGTCGAAAACAACACTTTACAAAACGAAAGCTGGAAAATGCCAACGTCCCATTCCCAACGGAGTGCTCCAACGTAATCCATATTTGAATTTCTTACGTGAATTTCGCCTTCGCAATGGTCATCTCCCTGCGGTGGAAATTATTCGACGCGGCGCCAAGGAGTGGAAGAATATGCCTAAAGAGGGATAACTTGGCGAAGAATGCCAAGTTTTCTGAGGTGGCGCTCGATGTGAGCGTAAGACGGAAGCTCCACCAATGGCTTATGGAACTCCTGCACCAAAAATAGCAGAAACAGTTTTAAGGTCTTATAATTTTAATCTGAAAACAGAAAACAAAACAATTGAAATTGATGGATATAAAATTGATAACCCAGTTTGGGAAAATAATGGATCCTTTCCATTTGGAATAGTAAGTTCTAATTGGCATCCAGGGGAATTACACCGAATGGCTTATACATTTTTGGTAGAAAATTTTATAGCAATTAAAGATCTGGCTTGCAATGTAATAGAAATGGCAATGTATACCAACTCGGATATATTGACAAAAGGAAGACAAACTTGGGATCCTATAAATGAAAGAAGTGTTCCAAGTTCGCAAGCTTATTCCAGTTATTGTGAATTCTTAGTTGAGAAGGGCTTCCGAAATCATCATAGCCTTATGGGATTAATTAAATATACCTTTGAACCGATGGACAAACCAACAATAATTGGAAAGAAAGTTTTATGGAAGTATGAAGAAAAGATAAAAGTTGAAAAGGGACAAAGATTAATTGTTAAGGTGAAAAAGTCTTATATTGTTAAAAAACAATATGATGGTGAAGAAGCAAGAAAATATGTAATGAATTTAATTCGTTCTTTTTGTGGGTATAATAAAAGCGGATAAAGGGCTGACCTGAGAAGAAGAGCAATTGCTTCCCCATCAATCCCCATGCGAGCTTTTCTATTGCTCGTTGAAGAATTCCATCTAAAACTAGGGAAAAAGATTCCTGGAACCACTATATCTATTGAAAATAGTTGGCACTATGGAGAAAGCTAAAGTGGACCCAGAAGCTGTTGTTTCTTTACAATCAACTCAAGGCGCCACTAAATAGAATGAGTGTCTAAAGGCTAGTGGTTTTGGCATGATGTCACAAACGTTTTTTGATTCAGAAAGAAGAAGAATCCTTGGCCTTCCAAGTTTAGACAACAGTGCAAAGATATTTGCAAAAGTCTGCCAAGCTAGTAATTTTTTGCTTACCGTGAAACGTATAGCATTGGGGAAAGGGCTACAAGGTAAATCAAAGATTTTCGCAAAATAAAATCTTTTCAAATTCAGTCAAATATCTAGGCCATATAATACAAAATAACACAGTACGACCAATAAGGGACAATTTAATTTCAATCAAAAATTTTCCAATACAAAAAAATCAAAAGAATATAAGACAATTTTTAGGGAAAATTAAATTTTATCATGAATATATACCGAATAGTGCCAAAATATTAGAACCACTCCATAATTTACTTCAAAAAGATCAAAAATTTATTTGACCTGAAAGTTGTCAAAATCATTTGGAATAAAAATATTGTTCAAAAAATAAGTAAAACGACGAAAAGCAATACGAGTACAAATACTCATAAAAGCAACCACAACTACAACGATTTAGATGCTAACAATGATATGTCGGATGAATTGAGCGCGTACAGCTCGGAGGAAGACGAGGTGACATCACGAAAATCGCGAAAAATACAGCCAACTGATGCTGCGGATTACGAGGATGGGGGCGGAATGTAAAAATGTAAATTAATTTGTGTGCAAATAAATTACAAGTGATATTTTCATATTTGAGCCGTAAGCCCTGACAGCTAGTGTTCCTTTTTTTTATTGTAAAATAATAATTTATTGTTATTTTCCATATATTAAATTAAATTAATTAAAAATATTGTTATGCTCACAACCAATCTTGGAAATATTTGATCGAAGATGTAAAGAAATTATATTTCTTATTATATTACATATTCATTTAGTTTTAAATTCACCGCTCATCTCTTAGAGTACGGGAACACTTATTCATTTGCATTCATTACAAATTCAAGTGGAAATATTAAATTTCATTCATTTTAAAAAATCAATCGTATTTGCGAGATCCCCCCTGATGAGTTCATGGGGGAGCTTTTCCATTTGAACCTGAAGGAGTTCAGCCCTGGTTGTCCGGAGAAGGACGTCAGGATGGTCAGCCGTCTTTGGAAGGTCAGTCCTGATGGGGTGACGAATGTTGTCCTTGAGGGCAGGTCGTTGCTACGTCAAGTGGTTTTCCTTCCGGGTACGGCCGGACCAGTTGACGCCCGGCTGTTTCCGCTGCATGGGCTTTGAACATAGGGTGGCGGAATGCAGGCCAAGAAGGATGTCTACCGAAGGTGCGGGCAGGAAGGGCACAGGAGTGCAGGTTATGGCAATGCCCCGCATTGTCCCAACTAAACCGTCAGGAGGCTTATGCCGTAATGTGTGAGTTGGGGGCGCGTATGTTGGAGGGGGGCGCGTATGTTGGAGGGGGGCGCGTATGTTGGAGGGGGGCTGCGGCATTGCTTTGCTCCAGGAACCATGCTCTACCAATGGGGTGGTGAGAGGTCTTCCTGGGGGCTTTAGGGTCTTTACTGACCTTTGAGTCAATGCCGCAGTAGCTGTGTGTGAGCCAAGCTACTCTTATGTAGTAGTTGACTCATGGTGAGGAGTATTCATATGGGCTAGAGACCAAAAAAAAAAGCTAAATCAAGTTACGAAAATGGACGCACAACGATATGCACCACCCCGTTATTCTCTCCATCGTGGGTAGCAGCAATAGGGTTATGATTTTAATTTGTTTCTATTCATTTGGTCTCTAAATTGTCAAATGTTGCTTACGTTTTATCCAATTCGCGTGAAGGGTCAATCTTTGTTTATAGATTTAGAGATTCTAGGGGCCAAAAGCAAAAATAAAATTCATTGCACTACTGCTGCTACCTGTTTAATGTGCCTTGAGCTACATAGAATTTTTTCAATCACGTAGTAACCGTAGAGATGTAATTTTGATTTTTTCAATCATTACAAATTCAAGTTGAAATCTTTAATTTCATTCTTTAAAAAAAAAATTAATTTCATTCTTGCCAAAAAAAAAATAATTAGTATAGTTGTAAATTCTATTAAATATAAATTAAGGCGGCCAGTCGCGAAATACTTGTATTGATTTCACATAAAATACCCAATGATTGAGATTGAAAAAAAAGCATCGACCCGCTCAGCGAGTAAAGCGAATTGTGTGTCGAAAACAACACTTTACAAAACGAAAGCTGGAAAATGCCAACGTCCCATTCCCAACGGAGTGCTCCATCGTAATCCATATTTGAATTTCTTACGTGAATTTCGCCTTCGCAATGGTCATCTCCCTGCGGTGGAAATTATTCGACGCGGCGCCAAGGAGTGGAAGAATATGCCTAAAGAGGGATAACTTGGCGAAGAATGCCAAGTTTTCTGAGGTGGCGCTCGATGTGAGCGTAAGACGGAAGCTCCACCAATGGCTTATGGAACTCCTGCACCAAAAATAGCAGAAACAGTTTTAAGGTCTTATAATTTTAATCTGAAAACAGAAAACAAAACAATTGAAATTGATGGATATAAAATTGATAACCCAGTTTGGGAAAATAATGGATCCTTTCCATTTGGAATAGTAAGTTCTAATTGGCATCCAGGGGAATTACACCGAATGGCTTATACATTTTTGGTAGAAAATTTTATAGCAATTAAAGATCTGGCTTGCAATGTAATAGAAATGGCAATGTATACCAACTCGGATATATTGACAAAAGGAAGACAAACTTGGGATCCTATAAATGAAAGAAGTGTTCCAAGTTCGCAAGCTTATTCCAGTTATTGTGAATTCTTAGTTGAGAAGGGATTCCCAAATCATCATAGCCTTATGGGATTAATTAAATATACCTTTGATCCGATGGACAAACCAACAATAATTGGAAAGAAAGTTTTATGGAAGTATGAAGAAAAGATAAAAGTTGAAAAGGGACAAAGATTAATTGTTAAGGTGAAAAAGTCTTATATTGTTAAAAACAATATGATGGTGAAGAAGCAAGAAAATATGTAATGAATTTAATTCGTTCTTTTTGTGGGTATAATAAAAGCGGATAAAGGGCTCACCTGAGAAGAAGAGCAATTGCTTCCCCATCAATCCCCATGCGAGCTTTTCTATTGCTCGTTGAAGAATTCCATCTAAAACTAGGGAAAAAGATTCCTGGAACCACTATATCTATTGAAAATAGTTGGCACTATGGGGAAAGCTAAAGTGGACCCAGAAGCTGTTGTTTCTTTACAAGCAACTCAAGGCGCCACTAAATGGAATGAGTGTCTAAGGGCTAGTGGTTTTGGCATGATGTCACAAACGTTTTTTGATTCAGAAAGAAGAAGAATCCTTGGCCTTCCAAGTTTAGACAACTGTGCAAAGATATTTGCAAAAGTCTGCCAAGCTAGTCATTTTTTGCTTACCGTGAAACGTATAGCATTGGGGAAAGGGCTACAAGGTAAATCAAAGATTTTGGCAAAAGAAAATCTTTTCAAATTCAGTCAAATATCTAGGCCATATAATACAAAATAACACAGTACGACCAATAAGGGACAATTTAATTTCAATCAAAAATTTTCCAATACAAAAAAATCAAAAGAATATAAGACAATTTTTAGGGAAAATTAAATTTTATCATGAATATATACCGAATAGTGCCAAAATATTAGAACCACTCCATAATTTACTTCAAAAAGATCAAAAATTTATTTGACCTGAAAGTTGTCAAAATCATTTGGAATAAAAATATTGTTCAAAAAATAAGTAAAACGACGAAAAGCAATACGAGTACAAATACTCATAAAAGCAACCACAACTACAACGATTTAGATGCTAACAACGATATGTCGGATGAATTGAGCGCGTACAGCTCGGAGGAAGACGAGGTGACATCACGAAAATCGCGAAAAATACAGCCAACTGATGCTGCGGATTACGAGGATGGGGGCGGAATGTAAAAATGTAAATTAATTGTGTGCAAATAAATTACAAGTGATATTTTCATATTTGAGCCGTAAGCCCTGGCAGCTAGTGTTCCTTTTTTTTATTGTAAAATAATAATTTATTGTTATTTTCCATATATTAAATTAAATTAATTAAAAATATTGTTATGCTCACAACCAATCTTGGAAATACATATTTGATCGAAGATGTAAAGATATTATATTTCTTATTATATTACATATTCATTTAGTTTTAAATTCACCGCTCATCTCTTAGAGTAAGGGAACACTTATTCATTTGCAATCATTACAAATTCAAGTGGAAATATTAAATTTCATTCACTTTAAAAAATCAATCGTATTTGCGAGATGTCCCCTGATGAGTTCATGGGGGAGCATTTCCATTTGAACCTGAAGGAGTTCAGCCCTGGTTGTCCGGAGAAGGACGTCAGGATGGTCAGCCGTCTTTGGAAGGTCAGTCCTGATGGGGTGACGAATGTTGTCCTTGAGGGCAGGTCGTTGCTACGTCAAGTGGTTTTCCTTCCGGGTACGGCCGGACCAGTTGACGCCCGGCTGTTTCCGCTGCATGGGCTTTGAACATAGGGTGGCGGAATGCAGGCCAAGAAGGATGTCTACCGAAGGTGCGGGCAGGAAGGGCACAGGAGTGCAGGTTATGGCAATGCCCCGCATTGTCCCAACTAAACCGTCAGGAGGCTTATGCCGTAATGTGTGAGTTGGGGGCGCGTATGTTGGAGGGGGGCGCGTATGTTGGAGGGGGGCTGCGGCATTGCTTTGCTCCAGGAACCATGCTCTACCAATGGGGTGGTGAGAGGTCTTCCTGGGGGCTTTAGGGTCTTTACTGACCTTTGAGTCAATGCCGCAGTAGCTGTGTGTGAGCCAAGCTACTCTTATGTAGTAGTTGACTCATGGTGAGGAGTATTCATATGGGCTAGAGACCAAAAAAAAAGCTAAATCAAGTTACGAAAATGGACGCACAACGATATGCACCACCCCGTTATTCTCTCCATCGTGGGTAGCAGCAATAGGGTTATGATTTTAATTTGTTTCTATTCATTTGGTCTCTAAATTGTCAAATGTTGCTTACGTTTTATCCAATTCGCGTGAAGGGTCAATCTTTGTTTATAGATTTAGAGATTCTAGGGGCAAAAAGCAAAAATAAAATTCATTGCACTACTGCTGCTACCTGTTTAATGTGCCTTGAGCTACATAGAATTTTTTCAATCACGTAGTAACCGTAGAGATGTAATTTTGATTTTTTCAATCATTACAAATTCAAGTTGAAATCTTTAATTTCATTCTTTAAAAAAAAAATTAATTTCATTCTTGCCAAAAAAAAAATAATTAGTACAGTTGTAAATTCTATTAAATATAAATTAAGGCGGCCAGTCGCGAAATACTCGTATTGATTTCACATAAAATACTCAATGATTGAGATTGAAAAAAAAGCATCGACCCGCTCAGCGAGTAAAGCGAATTGTGTGTCGAAAACAACACTTTACAAAACGAAAGCTGGAAAATGCCAACGTCCCATTCCCAACGGAGTGCTCCAACGTAATCCATATTTGAATTTCTTACGTGAATTTCGCCTTCGCAATGGTCATCTCCCTGCGGTGGAAATTATTCGACGCGGCGCCAAGGAGTGGAAGAATATGCCTAAAGAGGGATAACTTGGCGAAGAATGCCAAGTTTTCTGAGGTGGCGCTCGATGTGAGCGTAAGACGGAAGCTCCACCAATGGCTTATGGAACTCCTGCACCAAAAATAGCAGAAACAGTTTTAAGGTCTTATAATTTTAATCTGAAAACAGAAAACAAAACAATTGAAATTGATGGATATAAAATTGATAACCCAGTTTGGGAAAATAATGGATCCTTTCCATTTGGAATAGTAAGTTCTAATTGGCATCCAGGGGAATTACACCGAATGGCTTATACATTTTTGGTAGAAAATTTTATAGCAATTAAAGATCTGGCTTGCAATGTAATAGAAATGGCAATGTATACCAACTCGGATATATTGACAAAAGGAAGACAAACTTGGGATCCTATAAATGAAAGAAGTGTTCCAAGTTCGCAAGCTTATTCCAGTTATTGTGAATTCTTAGTTGAGAAGGGCTTCCGAAATCATCATAGCCTTATGGGATTAATTAAATATACCTTTGAACCGATGGACAAACCAACAATAATTGGAAAGAAAGTTTTATGGAAGTATGAAGAAAAGATAAAAGTTGAAAAGGGACAAAGATTAATTGTTAAGGTGAAAAAGTCTTATATTGTTAAAAAACAATATGATGGTGAAGAAGCAAGAAAATATGTAATGAATTTAATTCGTTCTTTTTGTGGGTATAATAAAAGCGGATAAAGGGCTGACCTGAGAAGAAGAGCAATTGCTTCCCCATCAATCCCCATGCGAGCTTTTCTATTGCTCGTTGAAGAATTCCATCTAAAACTAGGGAAAAAGATTCCTGGAACCACTATATCTATTGAAAATAGTTGGCACTATGGAGAAAGCTAAAGTGGACCCAGAAGCTGTTGTTTCTTTACAATCAACTCAAGGCGCCACTAAATAGAATGAGTGTCTAAAGGCTAGTGGTTTTGGCATGATGTCACAAACGTTTTTTGATTCAGAAAGAAGAAGAATCCTTGGCCTTCCAAGTTTAGACAACAGTGCAAAGATATTTGCAAAAGTCTGCCAAGCTAGTAATTTTTTGCTTACCGTGAAACGTATAGCATTGGGGAAAGGGCTACAAGGTAAATCAAAGATTTTCGCAAAATAAAATCTTTTCAAATTCAGTCAAATATCTAGGCCATATAATACAAAATAACACAGTACGACCAATAAGGGACAATTTAATTTCAATCAAAAATTTTCCAATACAAAAAAATCAAAAGAATATAAGACAATTTTTAGGGAAAATTAAATTTTATCATGAATATATACCGAATAGTGCCAAAATATTAGAACCACTCCATAATTTACTTCAAAAAGATCAAAAATTTATTTGACCTGAAAGTTGTCAAAATCATTTGGAATAAAAATATTGTTCAAAAAATAAGTAAAACGACGAAAAGCAATACGAGTACAAATACTCATAAAAGCAACCACAACTACAACGATTTAGATGCTAACAATGATATGTCGGATGAATTGAGCGCGTACAGCTCGGAGGAAGACGAGGTGACATCACGAAAATCGCGAAAAATACAGCCAACTGATGCTGCGGATTACGAGGATGGGGGCGGAATGTAAAAATGTAAATTAATTTGTGTGCAAATAAATTACAAGTGATATTTTCATATTTGAGCCGTAAGCCCTGACAGCTAGTGTTCCTTTTTTTTATTGTAAAATAATAATTTATTGTTATTTTCCATATATTAAATTAAATTAATTAAAAATATTGTTATGCTCACAACCAATCTTGGAAATATTTGATCGAAGATGTAAAGAAATTATATTTCTTATTATATTACATATTCATTTAGTTTTAAATTCACCGCTCATCTCTTAGAGTACGGGAACACTTATTCATTTGCATTCATTACAAATTCAAGTGGAAATATTAAATTTCATTCATTTTAAAAAATCAATCGTATTTGCGAGATCCCCCCTGATGAGTTCATGGGGGAGCTTTTCCATTTGAACCTGAAGGAGTTCAGCCCTGGTTGTCCGGAGAAGGACGTCAGGATGGTCAGCCGTCTTTGGAAGGTCAGTCCTGATGGGGTGACGAATGTTGTCCTTGAGGGCAGGTCGTTGCTACGTCAAGTGGTTTTCCTTCCGGGTACGGCCGGACCAGTTGACGCCCGGCTGTTTCCGCTGCATGGGCTTTGAACATAGGGTGGCGGAATGCAGGCCAAGAAGGATGTCTACCGAAGGTGCGGGCAGGAAGGGCACAGGAGTGCAGGTTATGGCAATGCCCCGCATTGTCCCAACTAAACCGTCAGGAGGCTTATGCCGTAATGTGTGAGTTGGGGGCGCGTATGTTGGAGGGGGGCGCGTATGTTGGAGGGGGGCTGCGGCATTGCTTTGCTCCAGGAACCATGCTCTACCAATGGGGTGGTGAGAGGTCTTCCTGGGGGCTTTAGGGTCTTTACTGACCTTTGAGTCAATGCCGCAGTAGCTGTGTGTGAGCCAAGCTACTCTTATGTAGTAGTTGACTCATGGTGAGGAGTATTCATATGGGCTAGAGACCAAAAAAAAAAGCTAAATCAAGTTACGAAAATGGACGCACAACGATATGCACCACCCCGTTATTCTCTCCATCGTGGGTAGCAGCAATAGGGTTATGATTTTAATTTGTTTCTATTCATTTGGTCTCTAAATTGTCAAATGTTGCTTACGTTTTATCCAATTCGCGTGAAGGGTCAATCTTTGTTTATAGATTTAGAGATTCTAGGGGCCAAAAGCAAAAATAAAATTCATTGCACTACTGCTGCTACCTGTTTAATGTGCCTTGAGCTACATAGAATTTTTTCAATCACGTAGTAACCGTAGAGATGTAATTTTGATTTTTTCAATCATTACAAATTCAAGTTGAAATCTTTAATTTCATTCTTTAAAAAAAAAATTAATTTCATTCTTGCCAAAAAAAAAATAATTAGTATAGTTGTAAATTCTATTAAATATAAATTAAGGCGGCCAGTCGCGAAATACTTGTATTGATTTCACATAAAATACCCAATGATTGAGATTGAAAAAAAAGCATCGACCCGCTCAGCGAGTAAAGCGAATTGTGTGTCGAAAACAACACTTTACAAAACGAAAGCTGGAAAATGCCAACGTCCCATTCCCAACGGAGTGCTCCATCGTAATCCATATTTGAATTTCTTACGTGAATTTCGCCTTCGCAATGGTCATCTCCCTGCGGTGGAAATTATTCGACGCGGCGCCAAGGAGTGGAAGAATATGCCTAAAGAGGGATAACTTGGCGAAGAATGCCAAGTTTTCTGAGGTGGCGCTCGATGTGAGCGTAAGACGGAAGCTCCACCAATGGCTTATGGAACTCCTGCACCAAAAATAGCAGAAACAGTTTTAAGGTCTTATAATTTTAATCTGAAAACAGAAAACAAAACAATTGAAATTGATGGATATAAAATTGATAACCCAGTTTGGGAAAATAATGGATCCTTTCCATTTGGAATAGTAAGTTCTAATTGGCATCCAGGGGAATTACACCGAATGGCTTATACATTTTTGGTAGAAAATTTTATAGCAATTAAAGATCTGGCTTGCAATGTAATAGAAATGGCAATGTATACCAACTCGGATATATTGACAAAAGGAAGACAAACTTGGGATCCTATAAATGAAAGAAGTGTTCCAAGTTCGCAAGCTTATTCCAGTTATTGTGAATTCTTAGTTGAGAAGGGATTCCCAAATCATCATAGCCTTATGGGATTAATTAAATATACCTTTGATCCGATGGACAAACCAACAATAATTGGAAAGAAAGTTTTATGGAAGTATGAAGAAAAGATAAAAGTTGAAAAGGGACAAAGATTAATTGTTAAGGTGAAAAAGTCTTATATTGTTAAAAACAATATGATGGTGAAGAAGCAAGAAAATATGTAATGAATTTAATTCGTTCTTTTTGTGGGTATAATAAAAGCGGATAAAGGGCTCACCTGAGAAGAAGAGCAATTGCTTCCCCATCAATCCCCATGCGAGCTTTTCTATTGCTCGTTGAAGAATTCCATCTAAAACTAGGGAAAAAGATTCCTGGAACCACTATATCTATTGAAAATAGTTGGCACTATGGGGAAAGCTAAAGTGGACCCAGAAGCTGTTGTTTCTTTACAAGCAACTCAAGGCGCCACTAAATGGAATGAGTGTCTAAGGGCTAGTGGTTTTGGCATGATGTCACAAACGTTTTTTGATTCAGAAAGAAGAAGAATCCTTGGCCTTCCAAGTTTAGACAACTGTGCAAAGATATTTGCAAAAGTCTGCCAAGCTAGTCATTTTTTGCTTACCGTGAAACGTATAGCATTGGGGAAAGGGCTACAAGGTAAATCAAAGATTTTGGCAAAAGAAAATCTTTTCAAATTCAGTCAAATATCTAGGCCATATAATACAAAATAACACAGTACGACCAATAAGGGACAATTTAATTTCAATCAAAAATTTTCCAATACAAAAAAATCAAAAGAATATAAGACAATTTTTAGGGAAAATTAAATTTTATCATGAATATATACCGAATAGTGCCAAAATATTAGAACCACTCCATAATTTACTTCAAAAAGATCAAAAATTTATTTGACCTCAAAGTTGTCAAAATCATTTGGAATAAAAATATTGTTCAAAAAATAAGTAAAACGACGAAAAGCAATACGAGTACAAATACTCATAAAAGCAACCACAACTACAACGATTTAGATGCTAACAACGATATGTCGGATGAATTGAGCGCGTACAGCTCGGAGGAAGACGAGGTGACATCACGAAAATCGCGAAAAATACAGCCAACTGATGCTGCGGATTACGAGGATGGGGGCGGAATGTAAAAATGTAAATTAATTGTGTGCAAATAAATTACAAGTGATATTTTCATATTTGAGCCGTAAGCCCTGGCAGCTAGTGTTCCTTTTTTTTATTGTAAAATAATAATTTATTGTTATTTTCCATATATTAAATTAAATTAATTAAAAATATTGTTATGCTCACAACCAATCTTGGAAATACATATTTGATCGAAGATGTAAAGATATTATATTTCTTATTATATTACATATTCATTTAGTTTTAAATTCACCGCTCATCTCTTAGAGTAAGGGAACACTTATTCATTTGCAATCATTACAAATTCAAGTGGAAATATTAAATTTCATTCACTTTAAAAAATCAATCGTATTTGCGAGATGTCCCCTGATGAGTTCATGGGGGAGCATTTCCATTTGAACCTGAAGGAGTTCAGCCCTGGTTGTCCGGAGAAGGACGTCAGGATGGTCAGCCGTCTTTGGAAGGTCAGTCCTGATGGGGTGACGAATGTTGTCCTTGAGGGCACGGACATGCTAATGTCCGCCCTCTTGGAGGCAGGTCGTTGCTACGTCAAGTGGTTTTCCTTCCGGGTACGGCCGGACCAGTTGACGCCCGGCTGTTTCCGCTGCATGGGCTTTGAACATAGGGTGGCGGAATGCAGGCCAAGAAGGATGTCTACCGAAGGTGCGGGCAGGAAGGGCACAGGAGTGCAGGTTATGGCAATGCCCCGCATTGTCCCAACTAAACCGTCAGGAGGCTTATGCCGTAATGTGTGAGTTGGGGGCGCGTATGTTGGAGGGGGGCGCGTATGTTGGAGGGGGGCTGCGGCATTGCTTTGCTCCAGGAACCATGCTCTACCAATGGGGTGGTGAGAGGTCTTCCTGGGGGCTTTAGGGTCTTTACTGACCTTTGAGTCAATGCCGCAGTAGCTGTGTGTGAGCCAAGCTACTCTTATGTAGTAGTTGACTCATGGTGAGGAGTATTCATATGGGCTAGAGACCAAAAAAAAAAGCTAAATCAAGTTACGAAAATGGACGCACAACGATATGCACCACCCCGTTATTCTCTCCATCGTGGGTAGCAGCAATAGGGTTATGATTTTAATTTGTTTCTATTCATTTGGTCTCTAAATTGTCAAATGTTGCTTACGTTTTATCCAATTCGCGTGAAGGGTCAATCTTTGTTTATAGATTTAGAGATTCTAGGGGCCAAAAGCAAAAATAAAATTCATTGCACTACTGCTGCTACCTGTTTAATGTGCCTTGAGCTACATAGAATTTTTTCAATCACGTAGTAACCGTAGAGATGTAATTTTGATTTTTTCAATCATTACAAATTCAAGTTGAAATCTTTAATTTCATTCTTTAAAAAAAAAATTAATTTCATTCTTGCCAAAAAAAAAATAATTAGTATAGTTGTAAATTCTATTAAATATAAATTAAGGCGGCCAGTCGCGAAATACTCGTATTGATTTCACATAAAATACCCAATGATTGAGATTGAAAAAAAAGCATCGACCCGCTCAGCGAGTAAAGCGAATTGTGTGTCGAAAACAACACTTTACAAAACGAAAGCTGGAAAATGCCAACGTCCCATTCCCAACGGAGTGCTCCATCGTAATCCATATTTGAATTTCTTACGTGAATTTCGCCTTCGCAATGGTCATCTCCCTGCGGTGGAAATTATTCGACGCGGCGCCAAGGAGTGGAAGAATATGCCTAAAGAGGGATAACTTGGCGAAGAATGCCAAGTTTTCTGAGGTGGCGCTCGATGTGAGCGTAAGACGGAAGCTCCACCAATGGCTTATGGAACTCCTGCACCAAAAATAGCAGAAACAGTTTTAAGGTCTTATAATTTTAATCTGAAAACAGAAAACAAAACAATTGAAATTGATGGATATAAAATTGATAACCCAGTTTGGGAAAATAATGGATCCTTTCCATTTGGAATAGTAAGTTCTAATTGGCATCCAGGGGAATTACACCGAATGGCTTATACATTTTTGGTAGAAAATTTTATAGCAATTAAAGATCTGGCTTGCAATGTAATAGAAATGGCAATGTATACCAACTCGGATATATTGACAAAAGGAAGACAAACTTGGGATCCTATAAATGAAAGAAGTGTTCCAAGTTCGCAAGCTTATTCCAGTTATTGTGAATTCTTAGTTGAGAAGGGATTCCCAAATCATCATAGCCTTATGGGATTAATTAAATATACCTTTGATCCGATGGACAAACCAACAATAATTGGAAAGAAAGTTTTATGGAAGTATGAAGAAAAGATAAAAGTTGAAAAGGGACAAAGATTAATTGTTAAGGTGAAAAAGTCTTATATTGTTAAAAAACAATATGATGGTGAAGAAGCAAGAAAATATGTAATGAATTTAATTCGTTCTTTTTGTGGGTATAATAAAAGCGGATAAAGGGCTCACCTGAGAAGAAGAGCAATTGCTTCCCCATCAATCCCCATGCGAGCTTTTCTATTGCTCGTTGAAGAATTCCATCTAAAACTAGGGAAAAAGATTCCTGGAACCACTATATCTATTGAAAATAGTTGGCACTATGGGGAAAGCTAAAGTGGACCCAGAAGCTGTTGTTTCTTTACAAGCAACTCAAGGCGCCACTAAATGGAATGAGTGTCTAAGGGCTAGTGGTTTTGGCATGATGTCACAAACGTTTTTTGATTCAGAAAGAAGAAGAATCCTTGGCCTTCCAAGTTTAGACAACTGTGCAAAGATATTTGCAAAAGTCTGCCAAGCTAGTCATTTTTTGCTTACCGTGAAACGTATAGCATTGGGGAAAGGGCTACAAGGTAAATCAAAGATTTTGGCAAAAGAAAATCTTTTCAAATTCAGTCAAATATCTAGGCCATATAATACAAAATAACACAGTACGACCAATAAGGGACAATTTAATTTCAATCAAAAATTTTCCAATACAAAAAAATCAAAAGAATATAAGACAATTTTTAGGGAAAATTAAATTTTATCATGAATATATACCGAATAGTGCCAAAATATTAGAACCACTCCATAATTTACTTCAAAAAGATCAAAAATTTATTTGACCTCAAAGTTGTCAAAATCATTTGGAATAAAAATATTGTTCAAAAAATAAGTAAAACGACGAAAAGCAATACGAGTACAAATACTCATAAAAGCAACCACAACTACAACGATTTAGATGCTAACAACGATATGTCGGATGAATTGAGCGCGTACAGCTCGGAGGAAGACGAGGTGACATCACGAAAATCGCGAAAAATACAGCCAACTGATGCTGCGGATTACGAGGATGGGGGCGGAATGTAAAAATGTAAATTAATTGTGTGCAAATAAATTACAAGTGATATTTTCATATTTGAGCCGTAAGCCCTGGCAGCTAGTGTTCCTTTTTTTTTATTGTAAAATAATAATTTATTGTTATTTTCCATATATTAAATTAAATTAATTAAAAATATTGTTATGCTCACAACCAATCTTGGAAATACATATTTGATCGAAGATGTAAAGATATTATATTTCTTATTATATTACATATTCATTTAGTTTTAAATTCACCGCTCATCTCTTAGAGTAAGGGAACACTTATTCATTTGCAATCATTACAAATTCAAGTGGAAATATTAAATTTCATTCACTTTAAAAAATCAATCGTATTTGCGAGATGTCCCCTGATGAGTTCATGGGGGAGCATTTCCATTTGAACCTGAAGGAGTTCAGCCCTGGTTGTCCGGAGAAGGACGTCAGGATGGTCAGCCGTCTTTGGAAGGTCAGTCCTGATGGGGTGACGAATGTTGTCCTTGAGGGCACGGACATGCTAATGTCCGCCCTCTTGGAGGCAGGTCGTTGCTACGTCAAGTGGTTTTCCTTCCGGGTACGGCCGGACCAGTTGACGCCCGGCTGTTTCCGCTGCATGGGCCTTGAACATAGGGTGGCGGAATACAGGCCAAGAAGGATGTCTGCCGAAGGTGCGGGCAGGAAGGGCACAGGAGTGCAGGTTGTGGCAATGCCCCGCATTGTCCCAACTAAACCGTCAGGAGGCTTATGCCGTAATGTGTGAGTTGGGGGCGCGTATGTTGGAGGGGGGCTGCGGCATTGCTTTGCTCCAGGAACCATGCTCCATCAATGGGGTGGTGAGAGGTCTTCCTGGGGGCTTTAGGGTCTTTACTGACCTTTGAGTCAATGCCGCAGTAGCTGTGTGTGAGCCAAGCTACTCTTATGTAGTAGTTGACTCATGGTGAGGAGTATTCATATGGGCTAGAGACAAAAAAAAAAGCTAAATCAAGTTACGAAAATGGACGCACAACGATATGCACCACCCCGTTATTCTCTCCATCGTGGGTAGCAGCAATAGGGTTATGATTTTAATTTGTTTCTATTCATTTGGTCTCTAAATTGTCAAATGTTGCTTACGTTTTATCCAATTCGCGTGAAAGGTCAATCTTTGTTTATAGATTTAGAGATTCTAGGGGCCAAAAGCAAAAATAAAATTCATTGCACTACTGCTGCTACCTGTTTAATGTGCCTTGAGCTACATAGAATTTTTTCAATCACGTAGTAACCGTAGAGATGTAATTTTGATTTTTTCAATCATTACAAATTCAAGTTGAAATCTTTAATTTCATTCTTTTAAAAAAAAATTAATTTCATTCTTGCCAAAAAAAAAATAATTAGTATAGTTGTAAATTCTATTAAATATAAATTAAGGCGGCCAGTCGCGAAATACTCGTATTGATTTCACATAAAATACCCAATGATTGAGATTGAAAAAAAAGCATCGACCCGCTCAGCGAGTAAAGCGAATTGTGTGTCGAAAACAACACTTTACAAAACGAAAGCTGGAAAATGCCAACGTCCCATTCCCAACGGAGTGCTCCATCGTAATCCATATTTGAATTTCTTACGTGAATTTCGCCTTCGCAATGGTCATCTCCCTGCGGTGGAAATTATTCGACGCGGCGCCAAGGAGTGGAAGAATATGCCTAAAGAGGGATAACTTGGCGAAGAATGCCAAGTTTTCTGAGGTGGCGCTCGATGTGAGCGTAAGACGGAAGCTCCACCAATGGCTTATGGAACTCCTGCACCAAAAATAGCAGAAACAGTTTTAAGGTCTTATAATTTTAATCAGAATTATAATTTTTAACAGAAAACAAAACAATTGAAATTGATGGATATAAAATTGATAACCCAGTTTGGGAAAATAATGGATCCTTTCCATTTGGAATAGTAAGTTCTAATTGGCATCCAGGGGAATTACACCGAATGGCTTATACATTTTTGGTAGAAAATTTTATAGCAATTAAAGATCTGGCTTGCAATGTAATAGAAATGGCAATGTATACCAACTCGGATATATTGACAAAAGGAAGACAAACTTGGGATCCTATAAATGAAAGAAGTGTTCCAAGTTCACAAGCTTATTCCAGTTATTGTGAATTCTTAGTTGAGAAGGGCTTCCCAAATCATCATAGCCTTATGGGATTAATTAAATATACCTTTGAACCGATGGACAAACCAACAATAATTGGAAAGAAAGTTTTATGGAAGTATGAAGAAAAGATAAAAGTTGAAAAGGGACAAAGATTAATTGTTAAGGTGAAAAAGTCTTATATTGTTAAAAAACAATATGATGGTGAAGAAGCAAGAAAATATGTAATGAATTTAATTCGTTCTTTTTGTGGGTATAATAAAAGCGGATAAAGGGCTCACCTGAGAAGAAGAGCAATTGCTTCCCCATCAATCCCCATGCGAGCTTTTCTATTGCTCGTTGAAGAATTCCATCTAAAACTAGGGAAAAAGATTCCAGGAACCACTATATCTATTGAAAATAGTTGGCACTATGGAGAAAGCTAAAGTGGACCCAGAAGCTGTTGTTTCTTTACAAGCAACTCAAGGCGCCACTAAATGGAATGAGTGTCTAAAGGCTAGTGGTTTTGGCATGATGTCACAAACGTTTTTTGATTCAGAAAGAAGAAGAATCCTTGGCCTTCCAAGTTTAGACAACAGTGGAAAGATATTTGCAAAAGTCTGCCAAGCTAGTCAATTTTTGCTTACCGTGAAACGTATAGCATTGGGGAAAGGGCTACAAGGTAAATCAAAGATTTTCGCAAAATACAATCTTTTCAAATTCAGTCAAATATCTAGGCCATATAATACAAAATAACACAGTACGACCAATAAGGGACAATTTAATTTCAATCAAAAATTTTCCAATACAAAAAAATCAAAAGAATATAAGACAATTTTTAGGGAAAATTTAATTTTATCATGAATATATACCGAATAGTGCCAAAATATTAGAACCACTCCATAATTTACTTCAAAAAGATCAAAAATTTATTTGACCTGAAAGTTGTCAAAATCATTTGGAATAAAAATATTGTTCAAAAAATAAGTAAAACGACGAAAAGCAATACGAGTACAAATACTCATAAAAGCAACCACAACTACAACGATTTAGATGCTAACAATGATATGTCGGATGAATTGAGCGCGTACAGCTCGGAGGAAGACGAGGTGACATCACGAAAATCGCGAAAAATACAGCCAACTGATGCTGCGGATTACGAGGATGGGGGCGGAATGTAAAAATGTAAATTAATTTGTGTGCAAATAAATTACAAGTGATATTTTCATATTTGAGCCGTAAGCCCTGGCAGCTAGTGTTCCTTTTTTTTATTGTAAAATAATAATTTATTGTTATTTTCCATATATTAAATTAAATTAATTAAAAATATTGTTATGCTCACAGCCAATCTTGGAAATATTTGATCGAAGATGTAAAGAAATTATATTTCTTATTATATTACATATTCATTTAGTTTTAAATTCACCGCTCATCTCTTAGAGTAAGGGAACACTTATTCATTTGCATTCATTACAAATTCAAGTGGAAATATTAAATTTCATTCATTTTAAAAAATCAATCGTATTTGCGAGATCTCCCCTGATGAGTTCATGGGGGAGCTTTTCCATTTGAACCTGAAGGAGTTCAGCCCTGGTTGTCCGGAGAAGGACGTCAGGATGGTCAGCCGTCTTTGGAAGGTCAGTCCTGATGGGGTGACGAATGTTGTCCTTGAGGGCAGGTCGTTGCTACGTCAAGTGGTTTTCCTTCCGGGTACGGCCGGACCAGTTGACGCCCGGCTGTTTCCGCTGCATGGGCTTTGAACATAGGGTGGCGGAATGCAGGCCAAGAAGGATGTCTACCGAAGGTGCGGGCAGGAAGGGCACAGGAGTGCAGGTTATGGCAATGCCCCGCATTGTCCCAACTAAACCGTCAGGAGGCTTATGCCGTAATGTGTGAGTTGGGGGCGCGTATGTTGGAGGGGGGCGCGTATGTTGGAGGGGGGCGCGTATGTTGGAGGGGGGCTGCGGCATTGCTTTGCTCCAGGAACCATGCTCCACCAATGGGGTGGTGAGAGGTCTTCCTGGGGGCTTTAGGGTCTTTACTGACCTTTGAGTCAATGCCGCAGTAGCTGTGTGTGAGCCAAGCTACTCTTATGTAGTAGTTGACTCATGGTGAGGAGTATTCATATGGGCTAGAGACCAAAAAAAAAAGCTAAATCAAGTTACGAAAATGGACGCACAACGATATGCACCACCACGTTATTCTCTCCATCGTGGGTAGCAGCAATAGGGTTATGATTTTAATTTGTTTCTATTCATTTGGTCTCTAAATTGTCAAATGTTGCTTACGTTTTATCCAATTCGCGTGAAGGGTCAATCTTTGTTTATAGATTTAGAGATTCTAGGGGCAAAAAGCAAAAATAAAATTCATTGCACTACTGCTGCTACCTGTTTAATGTGCCTTGAGCTACTTAGAATTTTTTCAATCACGTAGTAACCGTAGAGATGTAATTTTGATTTTTTCAATCATTACAAATTTAAGTTGAAATCTTTAATTTCATTCTTTAAAAAAAAATTAATTTCATTCTTGCCAAAAAAAATTATAATTAGTATAGTTGTAAATTCTATTAAATATAAATTAAGGCGGCCAGTCGCGAAATACTCGTATTGATTTCACATAAAATACTCAATGATTGAGATTGAAATAAAGCATCGACCCGCTCAGCGAGTAAAGCGAATTGTGTGTCGAAAACAACACTTTACAAAACGAAAGCTGGAAAATGCCAACGTCCCATTCCCAACGGAGTGCTCCATCGTAATCCATATTTGAATTTCTTACGTGAATTTCGCCTTCGCAATGGTCATCTCCCTGCGGTGGAAATTATTCGACGCGGCGCCAAGGAGTGGAAGAATATGCCTAAAGAGGGATAACTTGGCGAAGAATGCCAAGTTTTCTGAGGTGGCGCTCGATGTGAGCGTAAGACGGAAGTTCCACCAATGGCTTATGGAACTCCTGCACCAAAAATAGCAGAAACAGTTTTAAGGTCTTATAATTTTAATCAGAATTATAATTTTTAACAGAAAACAAAACAATTGAAATTGATGGATATAAAATTGATAACCCAGTTTGGGAAAATAATGGATCCTTTCCATTTGGAATAGTAAGTTCTAATTGGCATCCAGGGGAATTACACCGAATGGCTTATACATTTTTGGTAGAAAATTTTATAGCAATTAAAGATCTGGCTTGCAATGTAATAGAAATGGCAATGTATACCAACTCGGATATATTGACAAAAGGAAGACAAACTTGGGATCCTATAAATGAAAGAAGTGTTCCAAGTTCGCAAGCTTATTCCAGTTATTGTGAATTCTTAGTTGAGAAGGGCTTCCCAAATCATCATAGCCTTATGGGATTAATTAAATATACCTTTGAACCGATGGACAAACCAACAATAATTGGAAAGAAAGTTTTATGGAAGTATGAAGAAAAGATAAAAGTTGAAAAGGGACAAAGATTAATTGTTAAGGTGAAAAAGTCTTATATTGTTAAAAAACAATATGATGGTGAAGAAGCAAGAAAATATGTAATGAATTTAATTCGTTCTTTTTGTGGGTATAATAAAAGCGGATAAAGGGCTCACCTGAGAAGAAGAGCAATTGCTTCCCCATCAATCCCCATGCGAGCTTTTCTTTTGCTCGTTGAAGAATTCCATCTAAAACTAGGGAAAAAGATTCCTGGAACCACTATATCTATTGAAAGTAGTTGGCACTATGGGGAAAGCTAAAGTGGACCCAGAAGCTGTTGTTTCTTTACAAGCAACTCAAGGCGCCACTAAATGGAATGAGTGTCTAAGGGCTAGTGGTTTTGGCATGATGTCACAAACGTTTTTTGATTCAGAAAGAAGAAGAATCCTTGGCCTTCCAAGTTTAGACAACTGTGCAAAGATATTTGCAAAAGTCTGCCAAGCTAGTCATTTTTTGCTTACCGTGAAACGTATAGCATTGGGGAAAGGGCTACACGGTAAATCAAAGATTTTGGCAAAAGAAAATCTTTTCAAATTCAGTCAAATATCTAGGCCATATAATACAAAATAACACAGTACGACCAATAAGGGACAATTTAATTTCAATCAAAAATTTTCCAATACAAAAAAATCAAAAGAATATAAGACAATTTTTAGGGAAAATTAAATTTTATCATGAATATATACCGAATAGTGCCAAAATCTTAGAACCACTCCATAATTTACTTCAAAAAGATCAAAAATTTATTTGACCTCAAAGTTGTCAAAATCATTTGGAATAAAAATATTGTTCAAAAAATAAGTAAAACGACGAAAAGCAATACGAGTACAAATACTCATAAAAGCAACCACAACTACAACGATTTAGATGCTAACAACGATATGTCGGATGAATTGAGCGCGTACAGCTCGGAGGAAGACGAGGTGACATCACGAAAATCGCGAAAAATACAGCCAACTGATGCTGCGGATTACGAGGATGGGGGCGGAATGTAAAAATGTAAATTAATTTGTGTGCAAATAAATTACAAGTGATATTTTCATATTTGAGCCGTAAGCCCTGACAGCTAGTGTTCCTTTTTTTTATTGTAAAATAATAATTTATTGTTATTTTCCATATATTAAATTAAATTAATTAAAAATATTGTTATGCTCACAACCAATCTTGGAAATATTTGATCGAAGATGTAAAGAAATTATATTTCTTATTATATTACATATTCATTTAGTTTTAAATTCACCGCTCATCTCTTAGAGTAAGGGAACACTTATTCATTTGCATTCATTACAAATTCAAGTGGAAATATTAAATTTCATTCATTTTAAAAAATCAATCGTATTTGCGAGATCTCCCCTGATGAGTTCATGGGGGAGCTTTTCCATTTGAACCTGAAGGAGTTCAGCCCTGGTTGTCCGGAGAAGGACGTCAGGATGGTCAGCCGTCTTTGGAAGGTCAGTCCTGATGGGGTGACGAATGTTGTCCTTGAGGGCACGGACATGCTAATGTCCGCCCTCTTGGAGGCAGGTCGTTGCTACGTCAAGTGGTTTTCCTTCCGGATACGGCCGGACCAGTTGACGCCCGGCTGTTTCCGCTGCATGGGCTTTGAACATAGGGTGGCGGAATGCAGGCCAAGAAGGATGTCTACCGAAGGTGCGGGCAGGAAGGGCACAGGAGTGCAGGTTATGGCAATGCCCCGCATTGTCCCAACTAAACCGTCAGGAGGCTTATGCCGTAATGTGTGAGTTGGGGGCGCGTATGTTGGAGGGGGGCTGCGGCATTGCTTTGCTCCAGGAACCATGCTCTACCAATGGGGTGGTGAGAGGTCTTCCTGGGGGCTTTAGGGTCTTTACTGACCTTTGAGTCAATGCCGCAGTAGCTGTGTGTGAGCCAAGCTACTCTTATGTAGTAGTTGACTCATGGTGAGGAGTATTCATATGGGCTAGAGACCAAAAAAAAAAGCTAAATCAAGTTACGAAAATGGACGCACAACGATATGCACCACCCCGTTATTCTCTCCATCGTGGGTAGCAGCAATAGGGTTATGATTTTAATTTGTTTCTATTCATTTGGTCTCTAAATTGTCAAATGTTGCTTACGTTTTATCCAATTCGCGTGAAGGGTCAATCTTTGTTTATAGATTTAGAGATTCTAGGGGCAAAAAGCAAAAATAAAATTCATTGCACTACTGCTGCTACCTGTTTAATGTGCCTTGAGCTACATAGAATTTTTTCAATCACGTAGTAACCGTAGAGATGTAATTTTGATTTTTTCAATCATTACAAATTCAAGTTGAAATCTTTAATTTCATTCTTTAAAAAAAAATTAATTTCATTCTTGCCAAAAAAAAAATAATTAGTATAGTTGTAAATTCTATTAAATATAAATTAAGGCGGCCAGTCGCGAAATACTCGTATTGATTTCACATAAAATACCCAATGATTGAGATTGAAAAAAAAGCATCGACCCGCTCAGCGAGTAAAGCGAATTGTGTGTCGAAAACAACACTTTACAAAACGAAAGCTGGAAAATGCCAACGTCCCATTCCCAACGGAGTGCTCCATCGTAATCCATATTTGAATTTCTTACGTGAATTTCGCCTTCGCAATGGTCATCTCCCTGCGGTGGAAATTATTCGACGCGGCGCCAAGGAGTGGAAGAATATGCCTAAAGAGGGATAACTTGGCGAAGAATGCCAAGTTTTCTGAGGTGGCGCTCGATGTGAGCGTAAGACGGAAGTTCCACCAATGGCTTATGGAACTCCTGCACCAAAAATAGCAGAAACAGTTTTAAGGTCTTATAATTTTAATCAGAATTATAATTTTTAACAGAAAACAAAACAATTGAAATTGATGGATATAAAATTGATAACCCAGTTTGGGAAAATAATGGATCCTTTCCATTTGGAATAGTAAGTTCTAATTGGCATCCAGGGGAATTACACCGAATGGCTTATACATTTTTGGTAGAAAATTTTATAGCAATTAAAGATCTGGCTTGCAATGTAATAGAAATGGCAATGTATACCAACTCGGATATATTGACAAAAGGAAGACAAACTTGGGATCCTATAAATGAAAGAAGTGTTCCAAGTTCACAAGCTTATTCCAGTTATTGTGAATTCTTAGTTGAGAAGGGCTTCCCAAATCATCATAGCCTTATGGGATTAATTAAATATACCTTTGAACCGATGGACAAACCAACAATAATTGGAAAGAAAGTTTTATGGAAGTATGAAGAAAAGATAAAAGTTGAAAAGGGACAAAGATTAATTGTTAAGGTGAAAAAGTCTTATATTGTTAAAAAACAATATGATGGTGAAGAAGCAAGAAAATATGTAATGAATTTAATTCGTTCTTTTTGTGGGTATAATAAAAGCGGATAAAGGGCTCACCTAAGAAGAAGAGCAATTGCTTCCCCATCAATCCCCATGCGAGCTTTTCTATTGCTCGTTGAAGAATTCCATCTAAAACTAGGGAAAAAGATTCCAGGAACCACTATATCTATTGAAAATAGTTGGCACTATGGAGAAAGCTAAAGTGGACCCAGAAGCTGTTGTTTCTTTACAAGCAACTCAAGGCGCCACTAAATGGAATGAGTGTCTAAAGGCTAGTGGTTTTGGCATGATGTCACAAACGTTTTTTGATTCAGAAAGAAGAAGAATCCTTGGCCTTCCAAGTTTAGACAACAGTGGAAAGATATTTGCAAAAGTCTGCCAAGCTAGTCAATTTTTGCTTACCGTGAAACGTATAGCATTGGGGAAAGGGCTACAAGGTAAATCAAAGATTTTCGCAAAATACAATCTTTTCAAATTCAGTCAAATATCTAGGCCATATAATACAAAATAACACAGTACGACCAATAAGGGACAATTTAATTTCAATTAAAAATTTTCCAATACAAAAAAATCAAAAGAATATAAGACAATTTTTAGGGAAAATTTAATTTTATCATGAATATATACCGAATAGTGCCAAAATATTAGAACCACTCCATAATTTACTTCAAAAAGATCAAAAATTTATTTGACCTGAAAGTTGTCAAAATCATTTGGAATAAAAATATTGTTCAAAAAATAAGTAAAACGACGAAAAGCAATACGAGTACAAATACTCATAAAAGCAACCACAACTACAACGATTTAGATGCTAACAATGATATGTCGGATGAATTGAGCGCGTACAGCTCGGAGGAAGACGAGGTGACATCACGAAAATCGCGAAAAATACAGCCAACTGATGCTGCGGATTACGAGGATGGGGGCGGAATGTAAAAATGTAAATTAATTTGTGTGCAAATAAATTACAAGTGATATTTTCATATTTGAGCCGTAAGCCCTGGCAGCTAGTGTTCCTTTTTTTTATTGTAAAATAATAATTTATTGTTATTTTCCATATATTAAATTAAATTAATTAAAAATATTGTTATGCTCACAGCCAATCTTGGAAATATTTGATCGAAGATGTAAAGAAATTATATTTCTTATTATATTACATATTCATTTAGTTTTAAATTCACCGCTCATCTCTTAGAGTAAGGGAACACTTATTCATTTGCATTCATTACAAATTCAAGTGGAAATATTAAATTTCATTCATTTTAAAAAATCAATCGTATTTGCGAGATCTCCCCTGATGAGTTCATGGGGGAGCTTTTCCATTTGAACCTGAAGGAGTTCAGCCCTGGTTGTCCGGAGAAGGACGTCAGGATGGTCAGCCGTCTTTGGAAGGTCAGTCCTGATGGGGTGACGAATGTTGTCCTTGAGGGCACGGACATGCTAATGTCCGCCCTCTTGGAGGCAGGTCGTTGCTACGTCAAGTGGTTTTCCTTCCGGGTACGGCCGGACCAGTTGACGCCCGGCTGTTTCCGCTGCATGGGCTTTGAACATAGGGTGGCGGAATGCAGGCCAAGAAGGATGTCTACCGAAGGTGCGGGCAGGAAGGGCACAGGAGTGCAGGTTATGGCAATGCCCCGCATTGTCCCAACTAAACCGTCAGGAGGCTTATGCCGTAATGTGTGAGTTGGGGGCGCGTATGTTGGAGGGGGGCGCGTATGTTGGAGGGGGGCTGCGGCATTGCTTTGCTCCAGGAACCATGCTCCACCAATGGGGTGGTGAGAGGTCTTCCTGGGGGCTTTAGGGTCTTTACTGACCTTTGAGTCAATGCCGCAGTAGCTGTGTGTGAGCCAAGCTACTCTTATGTAGTAGTTGACTCATGGTGAGGAGTATTCATATGGGCTAGAGACCAAAAAAAAAAGCTAAATCAAGTTACGAAAATGGACGCACAACGATATGCACCACCACGTTATTCTCTCCATCGTGGGTAGCAGCAATAGGGTTATGATTTTAATTTGTTTCTATTCATTTGGTCTCTAAATTGTCAAATGTTGCTTACGTTTTATCCAATTCGCGTGAAGGGTCAATCTTTGTTTATAGATTTAGAGATTCTAGGGGCAAAAAGCAAAAATAAAATTCATTGCACTACTGCTGCTACCTGTTTAATGTGCCTTGAGCTACTTAGAATTTTTTCAATCACGTAGTAACCGTAGAGATGTAATTTTGATTTTTTCAATCATTACAAATTTAAGTTGAAATCTTTAATTTCATTCTTTAAAAAAAAATTAATTTCATTCTTGCCAAAAAAAATTATAATTAGTATAGTTGTAAATTCTATTAAATATAAATTAAGGCGGCCAGTCGCGAAATACTCGTATTGATTTCACATAAAATACTCAATGATTGAGATTGAAATAAAGCATCGACCCGCTCAGCGAGTAAAGCGAATTGTGTGTCGAAAACAACACTTTACAAAACGAAAGCTGGAAAATGCCAACGTCCCATTCCCAACGGAGTGCTCCATCGTAATCCATATTTGAATTTCTTACGTGAATTTCGCCTTCGCAATGGTCATCTCCCTGCGGTGGAAATTATTCGACGCGGCGCCAAGGAGTGGAAGAATATGCCTAAAGAGGGATAACTTGGCGAAGAATGCCAAGTTTTCTGAGGTGGCGCTCGATGTGAGCGTAAGACGGAAGTTCCACCAATGGCTTATGGAACTCCTGCACCAAAAATAGCAGAAACAGTTTTAAGGTCTTATAATTTTAATCAGAATTATAATTTTTAACAGAAAACAAAACAATTGAAATTGATGGATATAAAATTGATAACCCAGTTTGGGAAAATAATGGATCCTTTCCATTTGGAATAGTAAGTTCTAATTGGCATCCAGGGGAATTACACCGAATGGCTTATACATTTTTGGTAGAAAATTTTATAGCAATTAAAGATCTGGCTTGCAATGTAATAGAAATGGCAATGTATACCAACTCGGATATATTGACAAAAGGAAGACAAACTTGGGATCCTATAAATGAAAGAAGTGTTCCAAGTTCGCAAGCTTATTCCAGTTATTGTGAATTCTTAGTTGAGAAGGGCTTCCCAAATCATCATAGCCTTATGGGATTAATTAAATATACCTTTGAACCGATGGACAAACCAACAATAATTGGAAAGAAAGTTTTATGGAAGTATGAAGAAAAGATAAAAGTTGAAAAGGGACAAAGATTAATTGTTAAGGTGAAAAAGTCTTATATTGTTAAAAAACAATATGATGGTGAAGAAGCAAGAAAATATGTAATGAATTTAATTCGTTCTTTTTGTGGGTATAATAAAAGCGGATAAAGGGCTCACCTGAGAAGAAGAGCAATTGCTTCCCCATCAATCCCCATGCGAGCTTTTCTTTTGCTCGTTGAAGAATTCCATCTAAAACTAGGGAAAAAGATTCCTGGAACCACTATATCTATTGAAAGTAGTTGGCACTATGGGGAAAGCTAAAGTGGACCCAGAAGCTGTTGTTTCTTTACAAGCAACTCAAGGCGCCACTAAATGGAATGAGTGTCTAAGGGCTAGTGGTTTTGGCATGATGTCACAAACGTTTTTTGATTCAGAAAGAAGAAGAATCCTTGGCCTTCCAAGTTTAGACAACTGTGCAAAGATATTTGCAAAAGTCTGCCAAGCTAGTCATTTTTTGCTTACCGTGAAACGTATAGCATTGGGGAAAGGGCTACACGGTAAATCAAAGATTTTGGCAAAAGAAAATCTTTTCAAATTCAGTCAAATATCTAGGCCATATAATACAAAATAACACAGTACGACCAATAAGGGACAATTTAATTTCAATCAAAAATTTTCCAATACAAAAAAATCAAAAGAATATAAGACAATTTTTAGGGAAAATTAAATTTTATCATGAATATATACCGAATAGTGCCAAAATCTTAGAACCACTCCATAATTTACTTCAAAAAGATCAAAAATTTATTTGACCTCAAAGTTGTCAAAATCATTTGGAATAAAAATATTGTTCAAAAAATAAGTAAAACGACGAAAAGCAATACGAGTACAAATACTCATAAAAGCAACCACAACTACAACGATTTAGATGCTAACAACGATATGTCGGATGAATTGAGCGCGTACAGCTCGGAGGAAGACGAGGTGACATCACGAAAATCGCGAAAAATACAGCCAACTGATGCTGCGGATTACGAGGATGGGGGCGGAATGTAAAAATGTAAATTAATTTGTGTGCAAATAAATTACAAGTGATATTTTCATATTTGAGCCGTAAGCCCTGACAGCTAGTGTTCCTTTTTTTTATTGTAAAATAATAATTTATTGTTATTTTCCATATATTAAATTAAATTAATTAAAAATATTGTTATGCTCACAACCAATCTTGGAAATATTTGATCGAAGATGTAAAGAAATTATATTTCTTATTATATTACATATTCATTTAGTTTTAAATTCACCGCTCATCTCTTAGAGTAAGGGAACACTTATTCATTTGCATTCATTACAAATTCAAGTGGAAATATTAAATTTCATTCATTTTAAAAAATCAATCGTATTTGCGAGATCTCCCCTGATGAGTTCATGGGGGAGCTTTTCCATTTGAACCTGAAGGAGTTCAGCCCTGGTTGTCCGGAGAAGGACGTCAGGATGGTCAGCCGTCTTTGGAAGGTCAGTCCTGATGGGGTGACGAATGTTGTCCTTGAGGGCACGGACATGCTAATGTCCGCCCTCTTGGAGGCAGGTCGTTGCTACGTCAAGTGGTTTTCCTTCCGGATACGGCCGGACCAGTTGACGCCCGGCTGTTTCCGCTGCATGGGCTTTGAACATAGGGTGGCGGAATGCAGGCCAAGAAGGATGTCTACCGAAGGTGCGGGCAGGAAGGGCACAGGAGTGCAGGTTATGGCAATGCCCCGCATTGTCCCAACTAAACCGTCAGGAGGCTTATGCCGTAATGTGTGAGTTGGGGGCGCGTATGTTGGAGGGGGGCTGCGGCATTGCTTTGCTCCAGGAACCATGCTCTACCAATGGGGTGGTGAGAGGTCTTCCTGGGGGCTTTAGGGTCTTTACTGACCTTTGAGTCAATGCCGCAGTAGCTGTGTGTGAGCCAAGCTACTCTTATGTAGTAGTTGACTCATGGTGAGGAGTATTCATATGGGCTAGAGACCAAAAAAAAAAGCTAAATCAAGTTACGAAAATGGACGCACAACGATATGCACCACCCCGTTATTCTCTCCATCGTGGGTAGCAGCAATAGGGTTATGATTTTAATTTGTTTCTATTCATTTGGTCTCTAAATTGTCAAATGTTGCTTACGTTTTATCCAATTCGCGTGAAGGGTCAATCTTTGTTTATAGATTTAGAGATTCTAGGGGCAAAAAGCAAAAATAAAATTCATTGCACTACTGCTGCTACCTGTTTAATGTGCCTTGAGCTACATAGAATTTTTTCAATCACGTAGTAACCGTAGAGATGTAATTTTGATTTTTTCAATCATTACAAATTCAAGTTGAAATCTTTAATTTCATTCTTTAAAAAAAAATTAATTTCATTCTTGCCAAAAAAAAAATAATTAGTATAGTTGTAAATTCTATTAAATATAAATTAAGGCGGCCAGTCGCGAAATACTCGTATTGATTTCACATAAAATACCCAATGATTGAGATTGAAAAAAAAGCATCGACCCGCTCAGCGAGTAAAGCGAATTGTGTGTCGAAAACAACACTTTACAAAACGAAAGCTGGAAAATGCCAACGTCCCATTCCCAACGGAGTGCTCCATCGTAATCCATATTTGAATTTCTTACGTGAATTTCGCCTTCGCAATGGTCATCTCCCTGCGGTGGAAATTATTCGACGCGGCGCCAAGGAGTGGAAGAATATGCCTAAAGAGGGATAACTTGGCGAAGAATGCCAAGTTTTCTGAGGTGGCGCTCGATGTGAGCGTAAGACGGAAGTTCCACCAATGGCTTATGGAACTCCTGCACCAAAAATAGCAGAAACAGTTTTAAGGTCTTATAATTTTAATCAGAATTATAATTTTTAACAGAAAACAAAACAATTGAAATTGATGGATATAAAATTGATAACCCAGTTTGGGAAAATAATGGATCCTTTCCATTTGGAATAGTAAGTTCTAATTGGCATCCAGGGGAATTACACCGAATGGCTTATACATTTTTGGTAGAAAATTTTATAGCAATTAAAGATCTGGCTTGCAATGTAATAGAAATGGCAATGTATACCAACTCGGATATATTGACAAAAGGAAGACAAACTTGGGATCCTATAAATGAAAGAAGTGTTCCAAGTTCACAAGCTTATTCCAGTTATTGTGAATTCTTAGTTGAGAAGGGCTTCCCAAATCATCATAGCCTTATGGGATTAATTAAATATACCTTTGAACCGATGGACAAACCAACAATAATTGGAAAGAAAGTTTTATGGAAGTATGAAGAAAAGATAAAAGTTGAAAAGGGACAAAGATTAATTGTTAAGGTGAAAAAGTCTTATATTGTTAAAAAACAATATGATGGTGAAGAAGCAAGAAAATATGTAATGAATTTAATTCGTTCTTTTTGTGGGTATAATAAAAGCGGATAAAGGGCTCACCTAAGAAGAAGAGCAATTGCTTCCCCATCAATCCCCATGCGAGCTTTTCTATTGCTCGTTGAAGAATTCCATCTAAAACTAGGGAAAAAGATTCCAGGAACCACTATATCTATTGAAAATAGTTGGCACTATGGAGAAAGCTAAAGTGGACCCAGAAGCTGTTGTTTCTTTACAAGCAACTCAAGGCGCCACTAAATGGAATGAGTGTCTAAAGGCTAGTGGTTTTGGCATGATGTCACAAACGTTTTTTGATTCAGAAAGAAGAAGAATCCTTGGCCTTCCAAGTTTAGACAACAGTGGAAAGATATTTGCAAAAGTCTGCCAAGCTAGTCAATTTTTGCTTACCGTGAAACGTATAGCATTGGGGAAAGGGCTACAAGGTAAATCAAAGATTTTCGCAAAATACAATCTTTTCAAATTCAGTCAAATATCTAGGCCATATAATACAAAATAACACAGTACGACCAATAAGGGACAATTTAATTTCAATTAAAAATTTTCCAATACAAAAAAATCAAAAGAATATAAGACAATTTTTAGGGAAAATTTAATTTTATCATGAATATATACCGAATAGTGCCAAAATATTAGAACCACTCCATAATTTACTTCAAAAAGATCAAAAATTTATTTGACCTGAAAGTTGTCAAAATCATTTGGAATAAAAATATTGTTCAAAAAATAAGTAAAACGACGAAAAGCAATACGAGTACAAATACTCATAAAAGCAACCACAACTACAACGATTTAGATGCTAACAATGATATGTCGGATGAATTGAGCGCGTACAGCTCGGAGGAAGACGAGGTGACATCACGAAAATCGCGAAAAATACAGCCAACTGATGCTGCGGATTACGAGGATGGGGGCGGAATGTAAAAATGTAAATTAATTTGTGTGCAAATAAATTACAAGTGATATTTTCATATTTGAGCCGTAAGCCCTGGCAGCTAGTGTTCCTTTTTTTTATTGTAAAATAATAATTTATTGTTATTTTCCATATATTAAATTAAATTAATTAAAAATATTGTTATGCTCACAGCCAATCTTGGAAATATTTGATCGAAGATGTAAAGAAATTATATTTCTTATTATATTACATATTCATTTAGTTTTAAATTCACCGCTCATCTCTTAGAGTAAGGGAACACTTATTCATTTGCATTCATTACAAATTCAAGTGGAAATATTAAATTTCATTCATTTTAAAAAATCAATCGTATTTGCGAGATCTCCCCTGATGAGTTCATGGGGGAGCTTTTCCATTTGAACCTGAAGGAGTTCAGCCCTGGTTGTCCGGAGAAGGACGTCAGGATGGTCAGCCGTCTTTGGAAGGTCAGTCCTGATGGGGTGACGAATGTTGTCCTTGAGGGCACGGACATGCTAATGTCCGCCCTCTTGGAGGCAGGTCGTTGCTACGTCAAGTGGTTTTCCTTCCGGATACGGCCGGACCAGTTGACGCCCGGCTGTTTCCGCTGCATGGGCTTTGAACATAGGGTGGCGGAATGCAGGCCAAGAAGGATGTCTACCGAAGGTGCGGGCAGGAAGGGCACAGGAGTGCAGGTTATGGCAATGCCCCGCATTGTCCCAACTAAACCGTCAGGAGGCTTATGCCGTAATGTGTGAGTTGGGGGCGCGTATGTTGGAGGGGGGCGCGTATGTTGGAGGGGGGCTGCGGCATTGCTTTGCTCCAGGAACCATGCTCCACCAATGGGGTGGTGAGAGGTCTTCCTGGGGGCTTTAGGGTCTTTACTGACCTTTGAGTCAATGCCGCAGTAGCTGTGTGTGAGCCAAGCTACTCTTATGTAGTAGTTGACTCATGGTGAGGAGTATTCATATGGGCTAGAGACCAAAAAAAAAGCTAAATCAAGTTACGAAAATGGACGCACAACGATATGCACCACCACGTTATTCTCTCCATCGTGGGTAGCAGCAATAGGGTTATGATTTTAATTTGTTTCTATTCATTTGGTCTCTAAATTGTCAAATGTTGCTTACGTTTTATCCAATTCGCGTGAAGGGTCAATCTTTGTTTATAGATTTAGAGATTCTAGGGGCAAAAAGCAAAAATAAAATTCATTGCACTACTGCTGCTACCTGTTTAATGTGCCTTGAGCTACTTAGAATTTTTTCAATCACGTAGTAACCGTAGAGATGTAATTTTGATTTTTTCAATCATTACAAATTCAAGTTGAAATCTTTAATTTCATTCTTTAAAAAAAAATTAATTTCATTCTTGCCAAAAAAAATTATAATTAGTATAGTTGTAAATTCTATTAAATATAAATTAAGGCGGCCAGTCGCGAAATACTCGTATTGATTTCACATAAAATACTCAATGATTGAGATTGAAATAAAGCATCGACCCGCTCAGCGAGTAAAGCGAATTGTGTGTCGAAAACAACACTTTACAAAACGAAAGCTGGAAAATGCCAACGTCCCATTCCCAACGGAGTGCTCCATCGTAATCCATATTTGAATTTCTTACGTGAATTTCGCCTTCGCAATGGTCATCTCCCTGCGGTGGAAATTATTCGACGCGGCGCCAAGGAGTGGAAGAATATGCCTAAAGAGGGATAACTTGGCGAAGAATGCCAAGTTTTCTGAGGTGGCGCTCGATGTGAGCGTAAGACGGAAGTTCCACCAATGGCTTATGGAACTCCTGCACCAAAAATAGCAGAAACAGTTTTAAGGTCTTATAATTTTAATCAGAATTATAATTTTTAACAGAAAACAAAACAATTGAAATTGATGGATATAAAATTGATAACCCAGTTTGGGAAAATAATGGATCCTTTCCATTTGGAATAGTAAGTTCTAATTGGCATCCAGGGGAATTACACCGAATGGCTTATACATTTTTGGTAGAAAATTTTATAGCAATTAAAGATCTGGCTTGCAATGTAATAGAAATGGCAATGTATACCAACTCGGATATATTGACAAAAGGAAGACAAACTTGGGATCCTATAAATGAAAGAAGTGTTCCAAGTTCGCAAGCTTATTCCAGTTATTGTGAATTCTTAGTTGAGAAGGGCTTCCCAAATCATCATAGCCTTATGGGATTAATTAAATATACCTTTGAACCGATGGACAAACCAACAATAATTGGAAAGAAAGTTTTATGGAAGTATGAAGAAAAGATAAAAGTTGAAAAGGGACAAAGATTAATTGTTAAGGTGAAAAAGTCTTATATTGTTAAAAAACAATATGATGGTGAAGAAGCAAGAAAATATGTAATGAATTTAATTCGTTCTTTTTGTGGGTATAATAAAAGCGGATAAAGGGCTCACCTGAGAAGAAGAGCAATTGCTTCCCCATCAATCCCCATGCGAGCTTTTCTTTTGCTCGTTGAAGAATTCCATCTAAAACTAGGGAAAAAGATTCCTGGAACCACTATATCTATTGAAAGTAGTTGGCACTATGGGGAAAGCTAAAGTGGACCCAGAAGCTGTTGTTTCTTTACAAGCAACTCAAGGCGCCACTAAATGGAATGAGTGTCTAAGGGCTAGTGGTTTTGGCATGATGTCACAAACGTTTTTTGATTCAGAAAGAAGAAGAATCCTTGGCCTTCCAAGTTTAGACAACTGTGCAAAGATATTTGCAAAAGTCTGCCAAGCTAGTCATTTTTTGCTTACCGTGAAACGTATAGCATTGGGGAAAGGGCTACACGGTAAATCAAAGATTTTGGCAAAAGAAAATCTTTTCAAATTCAGTCAAATATCTAGGCCATATAATACAAAATAACACAGTACGACCAATAAGGGACAATTTAATTTCAATCAAAAATTTTCCAATACAAAAAAATCAAAAGAATATAAGACAATTTTTAGGGAAAATTAAATTTTATCATGAATATATACCGAATAGTGCCAAAATCTTAGAACCACTCCATAATTTACTTCAAAAAGATCAAAAATTTATTTGACCTCAAAGTTGTCAAAATCATTTGGAATAAAAATATTGTTCAAAAAATAAGTAAAACGACGAAAAGCAATACGAGTACAAATACTCATAAAAGCAACCACAACTACAACGATTTAGATGCTAACAACGATATGTCGGATGAATTGAGCGCGTACAGCTCGGAGGAAGACGAGGTGACATCACGAAAATCGCGAAAAATACAGCCAACTGATGCTGCGGATTACGAGGATGGGGGCGGAATGTAAAAATGTAAATTAATTTGTGTGCAAATAAATTACAAGTGATATTTTCATATTTGAGCCGTAAGCCCTGACAGCTAGTGTTCCTTTTTTTTATTGTAAAATAATAATTTATTGTTATTTTCCATATATTAAATTAAATTAATTAAAAATATTGTTATGCTCACAACCAATCTTGGAAATATTTGATCGAAGATGTAAAGAAATTATATTTCTTATTATATTACATATTCATTTAGTTTTAAATTCACCGCTCATCTCTTAGAGTAAGGGAACACTTATTCATTTGCATTCATTACAAATTCAAGTGGAAATATTAAATTTCATTCATTTTAAAAAATCAATCGTATTTGCGAGATCTCCCCTGATGAGTTCATGGGGGAGCTTTTCCATTTGAACCTGAAGGAGTTCAGCCCTGGTTGTCCGGAGAAGGACGTCAGGATGGTCAGCCGTCTTTGGAAGGTCAGTCCTGATGGGGTGACGAATGTTGTCCTTGAGGGCACGGACATGCTAATGTCCGCCCTCTTGGAGGCAGGTCGTTGCTACGTCAAGTGGTTTTCCTTCCGGATACGGCCGGACCAGTTGACGCCCGGCTGTTTCCGCTGCATGGGCTTTGAACATAGGGTGGCGGAATGCAGGCCAAGAAGGATGTCTACCGAAGGTGCGGGCAGGAAGGGCACAGGAGTGCAGGTTATGGCAATGCCCCGCATTGTCCCAACTAAACCGTCAGGAGGCTTATGCCGTAATGTGTGAGTTGGGGGCGCGTATGTTGGAGGGGGGCGCGTATGTTGGAGGGGGGCTGCGGCATTGCTTTGCTCCAGGAACCATGCTCTACCAATGGGGTGGTGAGAGGTCTTCCTGGGGGCTTTAGGGTCTTTACTGACCTTTGAGTCAATGCCGCAGTAGCTGTGTGTGAGCCAAGCTACTCTTATGTAGTAGTTGACTCATGGTGAGGAGTATTCATATGGGCTAGATACCAAAAAAAAAAGCTAAATCAAGTTACGAAAATGGACGCACAACGATATGCACCACCCCGTTATTCTCTCCATCGTGGGTAGCAGCAATAGGGTTATGATTTTAATTTGTTTCTATTCATTTGGTCTCTAAATTGTCAAATGTTGCTTACGTTTTATCCAATTCGCGTGAAGGGTCAATCTTTGTTTATAGATTTAGAGATTCTAGGGGCAAAAAGCAAAAATAAAATTCATTGCACTACTGCTGCTACCTGTTTAATGTGCCTTGAGCTACATAGAATTTTTTCAATCACGTAGTAACCGTAGAGATGTAATTTTGATTTTTTCAATCATTACAAATTCAAGTTGAAATCTTTAATTTCATTCTTTAAAAAAAAATTAATTTCATTCTTGCCAAAAAAAAAATAATTAGTATAGTTGTAAATTCTATTAAATATAAATTAAGGCGGCCAGTCGCGAAATACTCGTATTGATTTCACATAAAATACCCAATGATTGAGATTGAAAAAAAAGCATCGACCCGCTCAGCGAGTAAAGCGAATTGTGTGTCGAAAACAACACTTTACAAAACGAAAGCTGGAAAATGCCAACGTCCCATTCCCAACGGAGTGCTCCATCGTAATCCATATTTGAATTTCTTACGTGAATTTCGCCTTCGCAATGGTCATCTCCCTGCGGTGGAAATTATTCGTCGCGGCGCCAAGGAGTGGAAGAATATGCCTAAAGAGGGATAACTTGGCGAAGAATGCCAAGTTTTCTGAGGTGGCGCTCGATGTGAGCGTAAGACGGAAGCTCCACCAATGGCTTATGGAACTCCTGCACCAAAAATAGCAGAAACAGTTTTAAGGTCTTATAATTTTAATCTGAAAACAGAAAACAAAACAATTGAAATTGATGGATATAAAATTGATAACCCAGTTTGGGAAAATAATGGATCCTTTCCATTTGGAATAGTAAGTTCTAATTGGCATCCAGGGGAATTACACCGAATGGCTTATACATTTTTGGTAGAAAATTTTATAGCAATTAAAGATCTGGCTTGCAATGTAATAGAAATGGCAATGTATACCAACTCGGATATATTGACAAAAGGAAGACAAACTTGGGATCCTATAAATGAAAGAAGTGGTCCAAGTTCGCAAGCTTATTCCAGTTATTGTGAATTCTTAGTTGAGAAGGGCTTCCCAAATCATCATAGCCTTATGGGATTAATTAAATATACCTTTGAACCGATGGACAAACCAACAATAATTGGAAAGAAAGTTTTATGGAAGTATGAAGAAAAGATAAAAGTTGAAAAGGGACAAAGATTAATTGTTAAGGTGAAAAAGTCTTATATTGTTAAAAAACAATATGATGGTGAAGAAGCAAGAAAATATGTAATGAATTTAATTCGTTCTTTTTGTGGGTATAATAAAAGCGGATAAAGGGCTCACCTGAGAAGAAGAGCAATTGCTTCCCCATCAATCCCCATGCGAGCTTTTCTATTGCTCGTTGAAGAATTCCATCTAAAACTAGGGAAAAAGATTCCTGGAATCACTATATCTATTGAAAATAGTTGGCACTATGGGGAAAGCTAAAGTGGACCCAGAAGCTGTTGTTTCTTTACAATCAACTCAAGGCGCCACTAAATGGAATGAGTGTCTAAGGGCTAGTGGTTTTGGCATGATGTCACAAACGTTTTTTGATTCAGAAAGAAGAAGAATCCTTGGCCTTCCAAGTTTAGACAACTGTGCAAAGATATTTGCAAAAGTCTGCCAAGCTAGTCATTTTTTGCTTACCGTGAAACGTATAGCATTGGGGAAAGGGCTACAAGGTAAATCAAAGATTTTGGCAAAAGAAAATCTTTTCAAATTCAGTCAAATATCTAGGCCATATAATACAAAATAACACAGTACGACCAATAAGGGACAATTTAATTTCAATCAAAAATTTTCCAATACAAAAAAATCAAAAGAATATAAGACAATTTTTAGGGAAAATTAAATTTTATCATGAATATATACCGAATAGTGCCAAAATATTAGAACCACTCCATAATTTACTTCAAAAAGATCAAAAATTTATTTGACCTGAAAGTTGTCAAAATCATTTGGAATAAAAATATTGTTCAAAAAATAAGTAAAACGACGAAAAGCAATACGAGTACAAATACTCATAAAAGCAACCACAACTACAACGATTTAGATGCTAACAATGATATGTCGGATGAATTGAGCGCGTACAGCTCGGAGGAAGACGAGGTGACATCACGAAAATCGCGAAAAATACAGCCAACTGATGCTGCGGATTACGAGGATGGGGGCGGAATGTAAAAATGTAAATTAATTTGTGTGCAAATAAATTACAAGTGATATTTTCATATTTGAGCCGTAAGCCCTGGCAGCTAGTGTTCCTTTTTTTATTGTAAAATAATAATTTATTGTTATTTTCCATATATTAAATTAAATTAATTAAAAATATTGTTATGCTCACAACCAATCTTGGAAATATTTGATCGAAGATGTAAAGAAATTATATTTCTTATTATATTACATATTCATTTAGTTTTAAATTCACCGCTCATCTCTTAGAGTAAGGGAACACTTATTCATTTGCATTCATTACAAATTCAAGTGGAAATATTAAATTTCATTCATTTTAAAAAATCAATCGTATTTGCGAGATCTCCCCTGATGAGTTCATGGGGGAGCTTTTCCATTTGAACCTGAAGGAGTTCAGCCCTGGTTGTCCGGAGAAGGACGTCAGGATGGTCAGCCGTCTTTGGAAGGTCAGTCCTGATGGGGTGACGAATGTTGTCCTTGAGGGCACGGACATGCTAATGTCCGCCCTCTTGGAGGCAGGTCGTTGCTACGTCAAGTGGTTTTCCTTCCGGGTACGGCCGGACCAGTTGACGCCCGGCTGTTTCCGCTGCATGGGCTTTGAACATAGGGTGGCGGAATGCAGGCCAAGAAGGATGTCTACCGAAGGTGCGGGCAGGAAGGGCACAGGAGTGCAGGTTATGGCAATGCCCCGCATTGTCCCAACTAAACCGTCAGGAGGCTTATGCCGTAATGTGTGAGTTGGGGGCGCGTATGTTGGAGGGGGGCTGCGGCATTGCTTTGCTCCAGGAACCATGCTCCACCAATGGGGTGGTGAGAGGTCTTCCTGGGGGCTTTAGGGTCTTTACTGACCTTTGAGTCAATGCCGCAGTAGCTGTGTGTGAGCCAAGCTACTCTTATGTAGTAGTTGACTCATGGTGAGGAGTATTCATATGGGCTAGAGACCAAAAAAAAAAGCTAAATCAAGTTACGAAAATGGACGCACAACGATATGCACCACCACGTTATTCTCTCCATCGTGGGTAGCAGCAATAGGGTTATGATTTTAATTTGTTTCTATTCATTTGGTCTCTAAATTGTCAAATGTTGCTTACGTTTTATCCAATTCGCGTGAAGGGTCAATCTTTGTTTATAGATTTAGAGATTCTAGGGGCAAAAAGCAAAAATAAAATTCATTGCACTACTGCTGCTACCTGTTTAATGTGCCTTGAGCTACTTAGAATTTTTTCAATCACGTAGTAACCGTAGAGATGTAATTTTGATTTTTTCAATCATTACAAATTCAAGTTGAAATCTTTAATTTCATTCTTTAAAAAAAAATTAATTTCATTCTTGCCAAAAAAAATTATAATTAGTATAGTTGTAAATTCTATTAAATATAAATTAAGGCGGCCAGTCGCGAAATACTCGTATTGATTTCACATAAAATACTCAATGATTGAGATTGAAATAAAGCATCGACCCGCTCAGCGAGTAAAGCGAATTGTGTGTCGAAAACAACACTTTACAAAACGAAAGCTGGAAAATGCCAACGTCCCATTCCCAACGGAGTGCTCCATCGTAATCCATATTTGAATTTCTTACGTGAATTTCGCCTTCGCAATGGTCATCTCCCTGCGGTGGAAATTATTCGTCGCGGCGCCAAGGAGTGGAAGAATATGCCTAAAGAGGGATAACTTGGCGAAGAATGCCAAGTTTTCTGAGGTGGCGCTCGATGTGAGCGTAAGACGGAAGTTCCACCAATGGCTTATGGAACTCCTGCACCAAAAATAGCAGAAACAGTTTTAAGGTCTTATAATTTTAATCTGAAAACAGAAAACAAAACAATTGAAATTGATGGATATAAAATTGATAACCCAGTTTGGGAAAATAATGGATCCTTTCCATTTGGAATAGTAAGTTCTAATTGGCATCCAGGGGAATTACACCGAATGGCTTATACATTTTTGGTAGAAAATTTTATAGCAATTAAAGATCTGGCTTGCAATGTAATAGAAATGGCAATGTATACCAACTCGGATATATTGACAAAAGGAAGACAAACTTGGGATCCTATAAATGAAAGAAGTGTTCCAAGTTCGCAAGCTTATTCCAGTTATTGTGAATTCTTAGTTGAGAAGGGCTTCCCAAATCATCATAGCCTTATGGGATTAATTAAATATACCTTTGAACCGATGGACAAACCAACAATAATTGGAAAGAAAGTTTTATGGAAGTATGAAGAAAAGATAAAAGTTGAAAAGGGACAAAGATTAATTGTTAAGGTGAAAAAGTCTTATATTGTTAAAAAACAATATGATGGTGAAGAAGCAAGAAAATATGTAATGAATTTAATTCGTTCTTTTTGTGGGTATAATAAAAGCGGATAAAGGGCTCACCTGAGAAGAAGAGCAATTGCTTCCCCATCAATCCCCATGCGAGCTTTTCTTTTGCTCGTTGAAGAATTCCATCTAAAACTAGGGAAAAAGATTCCTGGAACCACTATATCTATTGAAAGTAGTTGGCACTATGGGGAAAGCTAAAGTGGACCCAGAAGCTGTTGTTTCTTTACAAGCAACTCAAGGCGCCACTAAATGGAATGAGTGTCTAAGGGCTAGTGGTTTTGGCATGATGTCACAAACGTTTTTTGATTCAGAAAGAAGAAGAATCCTTGGCCTTCCAAGTTTAGACAACTGTGCAAAGATATTTGCAAAAGTCTGCCAAGCTAGTCATTTTTTGCTTACCGTGAAACGTATAGCATTGGGGAAAGGGCTACACGGTAAATCAAAGATTTTGGCAAAAGAAAATCTTTTCAAATTCAGTCAAATATCTAGGCCATATAATACAAAATAACACAGTACGACCAATAAGGGACAATTTAATTTCAATCAAAAATTTTCCAATACAAAAAAATCAAAAGAATATAAGACAATTTTTAGGGAAAATTTAATTTTATCATGAATATATACCGAATAGTGCCAAAATCTTAGAACCACTCCATAATTTACTTCAAAAAGATCAAAAATTTATTTGACCTCAAAGTTGTCAAAATCATTTGGAATAAAAATATTGTTCAAAAAATAAGTAAAACGACGAAAAGCAATACGAGTACAAATACTCATAAAAGCAACCACAACTACAACGATTTAGATGCTAACAACGATATGTCGGATGAATTGAGCGCGTACAGCTCGGAGGAAGACGAGGTGACATCACGAAAATCGCGAAAAATACAGCCAACTGATGCTGCGGATTACGAGGATGGGGGCGGAATGTAAAAATGTAAATTAATTTGTGTGCAAATAAATTACAAGTGATATTTTCATATTTGAGCCGTAAGCCCTGACAGCTAGTGTTCCTTTTTTTTATTGTAAAATAATAATTTATTGTTATTTTCCATATATTAAATTAAATTAATTAAAAATATTGTTATGCTCACAACCAATCTTGGAAATATTTGATCGAAGATGTAAAGAAATTATATTTCTTATTATATTACATATTCATTTAGTTTTAAATTCACCGCTCATCTCTTAGAGTAAGGGAACACTTATTCATTTGCATTCATTACAAATTCAAGTGGAAATATTAAATTTCATTCATTTTAAAAAATCAATCGTATTTGCGAGATCTCCCCTGATGAGTTCATGGGGGAGCTTTTCCATTTGAACCTGAAGGAGTTCAGCCCTGGTTGTCCGGAGAAGGACGTCAGGATGGTCAGCCGTCTTTGGAAGGTCAGTCCTGATGGGGTGACGAATGTTGTCCTTGAGGGCACGGACATGCTAATGTCCGCCCTCTTGGAGGCAGGTCGTTGCTACGTCAAGTGGTTTTCCTTCCGGATACGGCCGGACCAGTTGACGCCCGGCTGTTTCCGCTGCATGGGCTTTGAACATAGGGTGGCGGAATGCAGGCCAAGAAGGATGTCTACCGAAGGTGCGGGCAGGAAGGGCACAGGAGTGCAGGTTATGGCAATGCCCCGCATTGTCCCAACTAAACCGTCAGGAGGCTTATGCCGTAATGTGTGAGTTGGGGGCGCGTATGTTGGAGGGGGGCGCGTATGTTGGAGGGGGGCGCGTATGTTGGAGGGGGGCTGCGGCATTGCTTTGCTCCAGGAACCATGCTCTACCAATGGGGTGGTGAGAGGTCTTCCTGGGGGCTTTAGGGTCTTTACTGACCTTTGAGTCAATGCCGCAGTAGCTGTGTGTGAGCCAAGCTACTCTTATGTAGTAGTTGACTCATGGTGAGGAGTATTCATATGGGCTAGAGACCAAAAAAAAAAGCTAAATCAAGTTACGAAAATGGACGCACAACGATATGCACCACCACGTTATTCTCTCCATCGTGGGTAGCAGCAATAGGGTTATGATTTTAATTTGTTTCTATTCATTTGGTCTCTAAATTGTCAAATGTTGCTTACGTTTTATCCAATTCGCGTGAAGGGTCAATCTTTGTTTATAGATTTAGAGATTCTAGGGGCAAAAAGCAAAAATAAAATTCATTGCACTACTGCTGCTACCTGTTTAATGTGCCTTGAGCTACATAGAATTTTTGCAATCACGTAGTAACCGTAGAGATGTAATTTTGATTTTTTCAATCATTACAAATTCAAGTTGAAATCTTTAATTTCATTCTTTAAAAAAAAATTAATTTCATTCTTGCCAAAAAAAAAATAATTAGTATAGTTGTAAATTCTATTAAATATAAATTAAGGCGGCCAGTCGCGAAATACTCGTATTGATTTCACATAAAATACTCAATGATTGAGATTGAAATAAAGCATCGACCCGCTCAGCGAGTAAAGCGAATTGTGTGTCGAAAACAACACTTTACAAAACGAAAGCTGGAAAATGCCAACGTCCCATTCCCAACGGAGTGCTCCATCGTAATCCATATTTGAATTTCTTACGTGAATTTCGCCTTCGCAATGGTCATCTCCCTGCGGTGGAAATTATTCGTCGCGGCGCCAAGGAGTGGAAGAATATGCCTAAAGAGGGATAACTTGGCGAAGAATGCCAAGTTTTCTGAGGTGGCGCTCGATGTGAGCGTAAGACGGAAGTTCCACCAATGGCTTATGGAACTCCTGCACCAAAAATAGCAGAAACAGTTTTAAGGTCTTATAATTTTAATCTGAAAACAGAAAACAAAACAATTGAAATTGATGGATATAAAATTGATAACCCAGTTTGGGAAAATAATGGATCCTTTCCATTTGGAATAGTAAGTTCTAATTGGCATCCAGGGGAATTACACCGAATGGCTTATACATTTTTGGTAGAAAATTTTATAGCAATTAAAGATCTGGCTTGCAATGTAATAGAAATGGCAATGTATACCAACTCGGATATATTGACAAAAGGAAGACAAACTTGGGATCCTATAAATGAAAGAAGTGTTCCAAGTTCGCAAGCTTATTCCAGTTATTGTGAATTCTTAGTTGAGAAGGGCTTCCCAAATCATCATAGCCTTATGGGATTAATTAAATATACCTTTGAACCGATGGACAAACCAACAATAATTGGAAAGAAAGTTTTATGGAAGTATGAAGAAAAGATAAAAGTTGAAAAGGGACAAAGATTAATTGTTAAGGTGAAAAAGTCTTATATTGTTAAAAAACAATATGATGGTGAAGAAGCAAGAAAATATGTAATGAATTTAATTCGTTCTTTTTGTGGGTATAATAAAAGCGGATAAAGGGCTCACCTGAGAAGAAGAGCAATTGCTTCCCCATCAATCCCCATGCGAGCTTTTCTTTTGCTCGTTGAAGAATTCCATCTAAAACTAGGGAAAAAGATTCCTGGAACCACTATATCTATTGAAAGTAGTTGGCACTATGGGGAAAGCTAAAGTGGACCCAGAAGCTGTTGTTTCTTTACAAGCAACTCAAGGCGCCACTAAATGGAATGAGTGTCTAAGGGCTAGTGGTTTTGGCATGATGTCACAAACGTTTTTTGATTCAGAAAGAAGAAGAATCCTTGGCCTTCCAAGTTTAGACAACTGTGCAAAGATATTTGCAAAAGTCTGCCAAGCTAGTCATTTTTTGCTTACCGTGAAACGTATAGCATTGGGGAAAGGGCTACACGGTAAATCAAAGATTTTGGCAAAAGAAAATCTTTTCAAATTCAGTCAAATATCTAGGCCATATAATACAAAATAACACAGTACGACCAATAAGGGACAATTTAATTTCAATCAAAAATTTTCCAATACAAAAAAATCAAAAGAATATAAGACAATTTTTAGGGAAAATTTAATTTTATCATGAATATATACCGAATAGTGCCAAAATCTTAGAACCACTCCATAATTTACTTCAAAAAGATCAAAAATTTATTTGACCTCAAAGTTGTCAAAATCATTTGGAATAAAAATATTGTTCAAAAAATAAGTAAAACGACGAAAAGCAATACGAGTACAAATACTCATAAAAGCAACCACAACTACAACGATTTAGATGCTAACAACGATATGTCGGATGAATTGAGCGCGTACAGCTCGGAGGAAGACGAGGTGACATCACGAAAATCGCGAAAAATACAGCCAACTGATGCTGCGGATTACGAGGATGGGGGCGGAATGTAAAAATGTAAATTAATTTGTGTGCAAATAAATTACAAGTGATATTTTCATATTTGAGCCGTAAGCCCTGACAGCTAGTGTTCCTTTTTTTTATTGTAAAATAATAATTTATTGTTATTTTCCATATATTAAATTAAATTAATTAAAAATATTGTTATGCTCACAACCAATCTTGGAAATATTTGATCGAAGATGTAAAGAAATTATATTTCTTATTATATTACATATTCATTTAGTTTTAAATTCACCGCTCATCTCTTAGAGTAAGGGAACACTTATTCATTTGCATTCATTACAAATTCAAGTGGAAATATTAAATTTCATTCATTTTAAAAAATCAATCGTATTTGCGAGATCTCCCCTGATGAGTTCATGGGGGAGCTTTTCCATTTGAACCTGAAGGAGTTCAGCCCTGGTTGTCCGGAGAAGGACGTCAGGATGGTCAGCCGTCTTTGGAAGGTCAGTCCTGATGGGGTGACGAATGTTGTCCTTGAGGGCACGGACATGCTAATGTCCGCCCTCTTGGAGGCAGGTCGTTGCTACGTCAAGTGGTTTTCCTTCCGGATACGGCCGGACCAGTTGACGCCCGGCTGTTTCCGCTGCATGGGCTTTGAACATAGGGTGGCGGAATGCAGGCCAAGAAGGATGTCTACCGAAGGTGCGGGCAGGAAGGGCACAGGAGTGCAGGTTATGGCAATGCCCCGCATTGTCCCAACTAAACCGTCAGGAGGCTTATGCCGTAATGTGTGAGTTGGGGGCGCGTATGTTGGAGGGGGGCGCGTATGTTGGAGGGGGGCGCGTATGTTGGAGGGGGGCTGCGGCATTGCTTTGCTCCAGGAACCATGCTCTACCAATGGGGTGGTGAGAGGTCTTCCTGGGGGCTTTAGGGTCTTTACTGACCTTTGAGTCAATGCCGCAGTAGCTGTGTGTGAGCCAAGCTACTCTTATGTAGTAGTTGACTCATGGTGAGGAGTATTCATATGGGCTAGAGACCAAAAAAAAAAGCTAAATCAAGTTACGAAAATGGACGCACAACGATATGCACCACCACGTTATTCTCTCCATCGTGGGTAGCAGCAATAGGGTTATGATTTTAATTTGTTTCTATTCATTTGGTCTCTAAATTGTCAAATGTTGCTTACGTTTTATCCAATTCGCGTGAAGGGTCAATCTTTGTTTATAGATTTAGAGATTCTAGGGGCAAAAAGCAAAAATAAAATTCATTGCACTACTGCTGCTACCTGTTTAATGTGCCTTGAGCTACATAGAATTTTTGCAATCACGTAGTAACCGTAGAGATGTAATTTTGATTTTTTCAATCATTACAAATTCAAGTTGAAATCTTTAATTTCATTCTTTAAAAAAAAATTAATTTCATTCTTGCCAAAAAAAAAATAATTAGTATAGTTGTAAATTCTATTAAATATAAATTAAGGCGGCCAGTCGCGAAATACTCGTATTGATTTCACATAAAATACCCAATGATTGAGATTGAAAAAAAAGCATCGACCCGCTCAGCGAGTAAAGCGAATTGTGTGTCGAAAACAACACTTTACAAAACGAAAGCTGGAAAATGCCAACGTCCCATTCCCAACGGAGTGCTCCATCGTAATCCATATTTGAATTTCTTACGTGAATTTCGCCTTCGCAATGGTCATCTCCCTGCGGTGGAAATTATTCGACGCGGCGCCAAGGAGTGGAAGAATATGCCTAAAGAGGGATAACTTGGCGAAGAATGCCAAGTTTTCTGAGGTGGCGCTCGATGTGAGCGTAAGACGGAAGTTCCACCAATGGCTTATGGAACTCCTGCACCAAAAATAGCAGAAACAGTTTTAAGGTCTTATAATTTTAATCAGAATTATAATTTTTAACAGAAAACAAAACAATTGAAATTGATGGATATAAAATTGATAACCCAGTTTGGGAAAATAATGGATCCTTTCCATTTGGAATAGTAAGTTCTAATTGGCATCCAGGGGAATTACACCGAATGGCTTATACATTTTTGGTAGAAAATTTTATAGCAATTAAAGATCTGGCTTGCAATGTAATAGAAATGGCAATGTATACCAACTCGGATATATTGACAAAAGGAAGACAAACTTGGGATCCTATAAATGAAAGAAGTGTTCCAAGTTCACAAGCTTATTCCAGTTATTGTGAATTCTTAGTTGAGAAGGGCTTCCCAAATCATCATAGCCTTATGGGATTAATTAAATATACCTTTGAACCGATGGACAAACCAACAATAATTGGAAAGAAAGTTTTATGGAAGTATGAAGAAAAGATAAAAGTTGAAAAGGGACAAAGATTAATTGTTAAGGTGAAAAAGTCTTATATTGTTAAAAAACAATATGATGGTGAAGAAGCAAGAAAATATGTAATGAATTTAATTCGTTCTTTTTGTGGGTATAATAAAAGCGGATAAAGGGCTCACCTGAGAAGAAGAGCAATTGCTTCCCCATCAATCCCCATGCGAGCTTTTCTATTGCTCGTTGAAGAATTCCATCTAAAACTAGGGAAAAAGATTCCAGGAACCACTATATCTATTGAAAATAGTTGGCACTATGGAGAAAGCTAAAGTGGACCCAGAAGCTGTTGTTTCTTTACAAGCAACTCAAGGCGCCACTAAATGGAATGAGTGTCTAAAGGCTAGTGGTTTTGGCATGATGTCACAAACGTTTTTTGATTCAGAAAGAAGAAGAATCCTTGGCCTTCCAAGTTTAGACAACAGTGGAAAGATATTTGCAAAAGTCTGCCAAGCTAGTCAATTTTTGCTTACCGTGAAACGTATAGCATTGGGGAAAGGGCTACAAGGTAAATCAAAGATTTTCGCAAAATACAATCTTTTCAAATTCAGTCAAATATCTAGGCCATATAATACAAAATAACACAGTACGACCAATAAGGGACAATTTAATTTCAATCAAAAATTTTCCAATACAAAAAAATCAAAAGAATATAAGACAATTTTTAGGGAAAATTTAATTTTATCATGAATATATACCGAATAGTGCCAAAATATTAGAACCACTCCATAATTTACTTCAAAAAGATCAAAAATTTATTTGACCTGAAAGTTGTCAAAATCATTTGGAATAAAAATATTGTTCAAAAAATAAGTAAAACGACGAAAAGCAATACGAGTACAAATACTCATAAAAGCAACCACAACTACAACGATTTAGATGCTAACAATGATATGTCGGATGAATTGAGCGCGTACAGCTCGGAGGAAGACGAGGTGACATCACGAAAATCGCGAAAAATACAGCCAACTGATGCTGCGGATTACGAGGATGGGGGCGGAATGTAAAAATGTAAATTAATTTGTGTGCAAATAAATTACAAGTGATATTTTCATATTTGAGCCGTAAGCCCTGGCAGCTAGTGTTCCTTTTTTTTATTGTAAAATAATAATTTATTGTTATTTTCCATATATTAAATTAAATTAATTAAAAATATTGTTATGCTCACAGCCAATCTTGGAAATATTTGATCGAAGATGTAAAGAAATTATATTTCTTATTATATTACATATTCATTTAGTTTTAAATTCACCGCTCATCTCTTAGAGTAAGGGAACACTTATTCATTTGCATTCATTACAAATTCAAGTGGAAATATTAAATTTCATTCATTTTAAAAAATCAATCGTATTTGCGAGATCTCCCCTGATGAGTTCATGGGGGAGCTTTTCCATTTGAACCTGAAGGAGTTCAGCCCTGGTTGTCCGGAGAAGGACGTCAGGATGGTCAGCCGTCTTTGGAAGGTCAGTCCTGATGGGGTGACGAATGTTGTCCTTGAGGGCACGGACATGCTAATGTCCGCCCTCTTGGAGGCAGGTCGTTGCTACGTCAAGTGGTTTTCCTTCCGGGTACGGCCGGACCAGTTGACGCCCGGCTGTTTCCGCTGCATGGGCTTTGAACATAGGGTGGCGGAATGCAGGCCAAGAAGGATGTCTACCGAAGGTGCGGGCAGGAAGGGCACAGGAGTGCAGGTTATGGCAATGCCCCGCATTGTCCCAACTAAACCGTCAGGAGGCTTATGCCGTAATGTGTGAGTTGGGGGCGCGTATGTTGGAGGGGGGCGCGTATGTTGGAGGGGGGCTGCGGCATTGCTTTGCTCCAGGAACCATGCTCCACCAATGGGGTGGTGAGAGGTCTTCCTGGGGGCTTTAGGGTCTTTACTGACCTTTGAGTCAATGCCGCAGTAGCTGTGTGTGAGCCAAGCTACTCTTATGTAGTAGTTGACTCATGGTGAGGAGTATTCATATGGGCTAGAGACCAAAAAAAAAAGCTAAATCAAGTTACGAAAATGGACGCACAACGATATGCACCACCACGTTATTCTCTCCATCGTGGGTAGCAGCAATAGGGTTATGATTTTAATTTGTTTCTATTCATTTGGTCTCTAAATTGTCAAATGTTGCTTACGTTTTATCCAATTCGCGTGAAGGGTCAATCTTTGTTTATAGATTTAGAGATTCTAGGGGCAAAAAGCAAAAATAAAATTCATTGCACTACTGCTGCTACCTGTTTAATGTGCCTTGAGCTACTTAGAATTTTTTCAATCACGTAGTAACCGTAGAGATGTAATTTTGATTTTTTCAATCATTACAAATTCAAGTTGAAATCTTTAATTTCATTCTTTAAAAAAAAAATTAATTTCATTCTTGCCAAAAAAAATTATAATTAGTATAGTTGTAAATTCTATTAAATATAAATTAAGGCGGCCAGTCGCGAAATACTCGTATTGATTTCACATAAAATACTCAATGATTGAGATTGAAATAAAGCATCGACCCGCTCAGCGAGTAAAGCGAATTGTGTGTCGAAAACAACACTTTACAAAACGAAAGCTGGAAAATGCCAACGTCCCATTCCCAACGGAGTGCTCCATCGTAATCCATATTTGAATTTCTTACGTGAATTTCGCCTTCGCAATGGTCATCTCCCTGCGGTGGAAATTATTCGTCGCGGCGCCAAGGAGTGGAAGAATATGCCTAAAGAGGGATAACTTGGCGAAGAATGCCAAGTTTTCTGAGGTGGCGCTCGATGTGAGCGTAAGACGGAAGCTCCACCAATGGCTTATGGAACTCCTGCACCAAAAATAGCAGAAACAGTTTTAAGGTCTTATAATTTTAATCTGAAAACAGAAAACAAAACAATTGAAATTGATGGATATAAAATTGATAACCCAGTTTGGGAAAATAATGGATCCTTTCCATTTGGAATAGTAAGTTCTAATTGGCATCCAGGGGAATTACACCGAATGGCTTATACATTTTTGGTAGAAAATTTTATAGCAATTAAAGATCTGGCTTGCAATGTAATAGAAATGGCAATGTATACCAACTCGGATATATTGACAAAAGGAAGACAAACTTGGGATCCTATAAATGAAAGAAGTGTTCCAAGTTCGCAAGCTTATTCCAGTTATTGTGAATTCTTAGTTGAGAAGGGCTTCCCAAATCATCATAGCCTTATGGGATTAATTAAATATACCTTTGAACCGATGGACAAACCAACAATAATTGGAAAGAAAGTTTTATGGAAGTATGAAGAAAAGGGACAAAGATTAATTGTTAAGGTGAAAAAGTCTTATATTGTTAAAAAACAATATGATGGTGAAGAAGCAAGAAAATATGTAATGAATTTAATTCGTTCTTTTTGTGGGTATAATAAAAGCGGATAAAGGGCTCACCTGAGAAGAAGAGCAATTGCTTCCCCATCAATCCCCATGCGAGCTTTTCTTTTGCTCGTTGAAGAATTCCATCTAAAACTAGGGAAAAAGATTCCTGGAACCACTATATCTATTGAAAGTAGTTGGCACTATGGGGAAAGCTAAAGTGGACCCAGAAGCTGTTGTTTCTTTACAAGCAACTCAAGGCGCCACTAAATGGAATGAGTGTCTAAGGGCTAGTGGTTTTGGCATGATGTCACAAACGTTTTTTGATTCAGAAAGAAGAAGAATCCTTGGCCTTCCAAGTTTAGACAACTGTGCAAAGATATTTGCAAAAGTCTGCCAAGCTAGTCATTTTTTGCTTACCGTGAAACGTATAGCATTGGGGAAAGGGCTACACGGTAAATCAAAGATTTTGGCAAAAGAAAATCTTTTCAAATTCAGTCAAATATCTAGGCCATATAATACAAAATAACACAGTACGACCAATAAGGGACAATTTAATTTCAATCAAAAATTTTCCAATACAAAAAAATCAAAAGAATATAAGACAATTTTTAGGGAAAATTAAATTTTATCATGAATATATACCGAATAGTGCCAAAATCTTAGAACCACTCCATAATTTACTTCAAAAAGATCAAAAATTTATTTGACCTCAAAGTTGTCAAAATCATTTGGAATAAAAATATTGTTCAAAAAATAAGTAAAACGACGAAAAGCAATACGAGTACAAATACTCATAAAAGCAACCACAACTACAACGATTTAGATGCTAACAACGATATGTCGGATGAATTGAGCGCGTACAGCTCGGAGGAAGACGAGGTGACATCACGAAAATCGCGAAAAATACAGCCAACTGATGCTGCGGATTACGAGGATGGGGGCGGAATGTAAAAATGTAAATTAATTTGTGTGCAAATAAATTACAAGTGATATTTTCATATTTGAGCCGTAAGCCCTGACAGCTAGTGTTCCTTTTTTTTATTGTAAAATAATAATTTATTGTTATTTTCCATATATTAAATTAAATTAATTAAAAATATTGTTATGCTCACAACCAATCTTGGAAATATTTGATCGAAGATGTAAAGAAATTATATTTCTTATTATATTACATATTCATTTAGTTTTAAATTCACCGCTCATCTCTTAGAGTAAGGGAACACTTATTCATTTGCATTCATTACAAATTCAAGTGGAAATATTAAATTTCATTCATTTTAAAAAATCAATCGTATTTGCGAGATCTCCCCTGATGAGTTCATGGGGGAGCTTTTCCATTTGAACCTGAAGGAGTTCAGCCCTGGTTGTCCGGAGAAGGACGTCAGGATGGTCAGCCGTCTTTGGAAGGTCAGTCCTGATGGGGTGACGAATGTTGTCCTTGAGGGCACGGACATGCTAATGTCCGCCCTCTTGGAGGCAGGTCGTTGCTACGTCAAGTGGTTTTCCTTCCGGATACGGCCGGACCAGTTGACGCCCGGCTGTTTCCGCTGCATGGGCTTTGAACATAGGGTGGCGGAATGCAGGCCAAGAAGGATGTCTACCGAAGGTGCGGGCAGGAAGGGCACAGGAGTGCAGGTTATGGCAATGCCCCGCATTGTCCCAACTAAACCGTCAGGAGGCTTATGCCGTAATGTGTGAGTTGGGGGCGCGTATGTTGGAGGGGGGCGCGTATGTTGGAGGGGGGCTGCGGCATTGCTTTGCTCCAGGAACCATGCTCTACCAATGGGGTGGTGAGAGGTCTTCCTGGGGGCTTTAGGGTCTTTACTGACCTTTGAGTCAATGCCGCAGTAGCTGTGTGTGAGCCAAGCTACTCTTATGTAGTAGTTGACTCATGGTGAGGAGTATTCATATGGGCTAGAGACCAAAAAAAAAAGCTAAATCAAGTTACGAAAATGGACGCACAACGATATGCACCACCCCGTTATTCTCTCCATCGTGGGTAGCAGCAATAGGGTTATGATTTTAATTTGTTTCTATTCATTTGGTCTCTAAATTGTCAAATGTTGCTTACGTTTTATCCAATTCGCGTGAAGGGTCAATCTTTGTTTATAGATTTAGAGATTCTAGGGGCAAAAAGCAAAAATAAAATTCATTGCACTACTGCTGCTACCTGTTTAATGTGCCTTGAGCTACATAGAATTTTTTCAATCACGTAGTAACCGTAGAGATGTAATTTTGATTTTTTCAATCATTACAAATTCAAGTTGAAATCTTTAATTTCATTCTTTAAAAAAAAATTAATTTCATTCTTGCCAAAAAAAAAATAATTAGTATAGTTGTAAATTCTATTAAATATAAATTAAGGCGGCCAGTCGCGAAATACTCGTATTGATTTCACATAAAATACCCAATGATTGAGATTGAAAAAAAAGCATCGACCCGCTCAGCGAGTAAAGCGAATTGTGTGTCGAAAACAACACTTTACAAAACGAAAGCTGGAAAATGCCAACGTCCCATTCCCAACGGAGTGCTCCATCGTAATCCATATTTGAATTTCTTACGTGAATTTCGCCTTCGCAATGGTCATCTCCCTGCGGTGGAAATTATTCGTCGCGGCGCCAAGGAGTGGAAGAATATGCCTAAAGAGGGATAACTTGGCGAAGAATGCCAAGTTTTCTGAGGTGGCGCTCGATGTGAGCGTAAGACGGAAGCTCCACCAATGGCTTATGGAACTCCTGCACCAAAAATAGCAGAAACAGTTTTAAGGTCTTATAATTTTAATCTGAAAACAGAAAACAAAACAATTGAAATTGATGGATATAAAATTGATAACCCAGTTTGGGAAAATAATGGATCCTTTCCATTTGGAATAGTAAGTTCTAATTGGCATCCAGGGGAATTACACCGAATGGCTTATACATTTTTGGTAGAAAATTTTATAGCAATTAAAGATCTGGCTTGCAATGTAATAGAAATGGCAATGTATACCAACTCGGATATATTGACAAAAGGAAGACAAACTTGGGATCCTATAAATGAAAGAAGTGGTCCAAGTTCGCAAGCTTATTCCAGTTATTGTGAATTCTTAGTTGAGAAGGGCTTCCCAAATCATCATAGCCTTATGGGATTAATTAAATATACCTTTGAACCGATGGACAAACCAACAATAATTGGAAAGAAAGTTTTATGGAAGTATGAAGAAAAGATAAAAGTTGAAAAGGGACAAAGATTAATTGTTAAGGTGAAAAAGTCTTATATTGTTAAAAAACAATATGATGGTGAAGAAGCAAGAAAATATGTAATGAATTTAATTCGTTCTTTTTGTGGGTATAATAAAAGCGGATAAAGGGCTCACCTGAGAAGAAGAGCAATTGCTTCCCCATCAATCCCCATGCGAGCTTTTCTATTGCTCGTTGAAGAATTCCATCTAAAACTAGGGAAAAAGATTCCTGGAATCACTATATCTATTGAAAATAGTTGGCACTATGGGGAAAGCTAAAGTGGACCCAGAAGCTGTTGTTTCTTTACAATCAACTCAAGGCGCCACTAAATGGAATGAGTGTCTAAGGGCTAGTGGTTTTGGCATGATGTCACAAACGTTTTTTGATTCAGAAAGAAGAAGAATCCTTGGCCTTCCAAGTTTAGACAACTGTGCAAAGATATTTGCAAAAGTCTGCCAAGCTAGTCATTTTTTGCTTACCGTGAAACGTATAGCATTGGGGAAAGGGTTACAAGGTAAATCAAAGATTTTGGCAAAAGAAAATCTTTTCAAATTCAGTCAAATATCTAGGCCATATAATACAAAATAACACAGTACGACCAATAAGGGACAATTTAATTTCAATCAAAAATTTTCCAATACAAAAAAATCAAAAGAATATAAGACAATTTTTAGGGAAAATTAAATTTTATCATGAATATATACCGAATAGTGCCAAAATATTAGAACCACTCCATAATTTACTTCAAAAAGATCAAAAATTTATTTGACCTGAAAGTTGTCAAAATCATTTGGAATAAAAATATTGTTCAAAAAATAAGTAAAACGACGAAAAGCAATACGAGTACAAATACTCATAAAAGCAACCACAACTACAACGATTTAGATGCTAACAATGATATGTCGGATGAATTGAGCGCGTACAGCTCGGAGGAAGACGAGGTGACATCACGAAAATCGCGAAAAATACAGCCAACTGATGCTGCGGATTACGAGGATGGGGGCGGAATGTAAAAATGTAAATTAATTTGTGTGCAAATAAATTACAAGTGATATTTTCATATTTGAGCCGTAAGCCCTGGCAGCTAGTGTTCCTTTTTTTATTGTAAAATAATAATTTATTGTTATTTTCCATATATTAAATTAAATTAATTAAAAATATTGTTATGCTCACAACCAATCTTGGAAATATTTGATCGAAGATGTAAAGAAATTATATTTCTTATTATATTACATATTCATTTAGTTTTAAATTCACCGCTCATCTCTTAGAGTAAGGGAACACTTATTCATTTGCATTCATTACAAATTCAAGTGGAAATATTATATTTCATTCATTTTAAAAAATCAATCGTATTTGCGAGATCCCCCCTGATGAGTTCATGGGGGAGCTTTTCCATTTGAACCTGAAGGAGTTCAGCCCTGGTTGTCCGGAGAAGGACGTCAGGATGGTCAGCCGTCTTTGGAAGGTCAGTCCTGATGGGGTGACGAATGTTGTCCTTGAGGGCACGGACATGCTAATGTCCGCCCTCTTGGAGGCAGGTCGTTGCTACGTCAAGTGGTTTTCCTTCCGGGTACGGCCGGACCAGTTGACGCCCGGCTGTTTCCGCTGCATGGGCTTTGAACATAGGGTGGCGGAATGCAGGCCAAGAAGGATGTCTACCGAAGGTGCGGGCAGGAAGGGCACAGGAGTGCAGGTTATGGCAATGCCCCGCATTGTCCCAACTAAACCGTCAGGAGGCTTATGCCGTAATGTGTGAGTTGGGGGCGCGTATGTTGGAGGGGGGCTGCGGCATTGCTTTGCTCCAGGAACCATGCTCTACCAATGGGGTGGTGAGAGGTCTTCCTGGGGGCTTTAGGGTCTTTACTGACCTTTGAGTCAATGCCGCAGTAGCTGTGTGTGAGCCAAGCTACTCTTATGTAGTAGTTGACTCATGGTGAGGAGTATTCATATGGGCTAGAGACCAAAAAAAAAAGCTAAATCAAGTTACGAAAATGGACGCACAACGATATGCACCACCCCGTTATTCTCTCCATCGTGGGTAGCAGCAATAGGGTTATGATTTTAATTTGTTTCTATTCATTTGGTCTCTAAATTGTCAAATGTTGCTTACGTTTTATCCAATTCGCGTGAAGGGTCAATCTTTGTTTATAGATTTAGAGATTCTAGGGGCCAAAAGCAAAAATAAAATTCATTGCACTACTGCTGCTACCTGTTTAATGTGCCTTGAGCTACATAGAATTTTTTCAATCACGTAGTAACCGTAGAGATGTAATTTTGATTTTTTCAATCATTACAAATTCAAGTTGAAATCTTTAATTTCATTCTTTAAAAAAAAATTAATTTCATTCTTGCCAAAAAAAAAATAATTAGTATAGTTGTAAATTCTATTAAATATAAATTAAGGCGGCCAGTCGCGAAATACTCGTATTGATTTCACATAAAATACCCAATGATTGAGATTGAAAAAAAAGCATCGACCCGCTCAGCGAGTAAAGCGAATTGTGTGTCGAAAACAACACTTTACAAAACGAAAGCTGGAAAATGCCAACGTCCCATTCCCAACGGAGTGCTCCATCGTAATCCATATTTGAATTTCTTACGTGAATTTCGCCTTCGCAATGGTCATCTCCCTGCGGTGGAAATTATTCGTCGCGGCGCCAAGGAGTGGAAGAATATGCCTAAAGAGGGATAACTTGGCGAAGAATGCCAAGTTTTCTGAGGTGGCGCTCGATGTGAGCGTAAGACGGAAGCTCCACCAATGGCTTATGGAACTCCTGCACCAAAAATAGCAGAAACAGTTTTAAGGTCTTATAATTTTAATCTGAAAACAGAAAACAAAACAATTGAAATTGATGGATATAAAATTGATAACCCAGTTTGGGAAAATAATGGATCCTTTCCATTTGGAATAGTAAGTTCTAATTGGCATCCAGGGGAATTACACCGAATGACTTATACATTTTTGGTAGAAAATTTTATAGCAATTAAAGATCTGGCTTGCAATGTAATAGAAATGTCAATGTATACCAACTCGGATATATTGACAAAAGGAAGACAAACTTGGGATCCTATAAATGAAAGAAGTGTTCCAAGTTCGCAAGCTTATTCCAGTTATTGTGAATTCTTAGTTGAGAAGGGATTCCCAAATCATCATAGCCTTATGGGATTAATTAAATATACCTTTGAACCGATGGACAAACCAACAATAATTGGAAAGAAAGTTTTATGGAAGTATGAAGAAAAGATAAAAGTTGAAAAGGGACAAAGATTAATTGTTAAGGTGAAAAAGTCTTATATTGTTAAAAAACAATATGATGGTGAAGAAGCAAGAAAATATGTAATGAATTTAATTCGTTCTTTTTGTGGGTATAATAAAAGCGGATAAAGGGCTCACCTGAGAAGAAGAGCAATTGCTTCCCCATCAATCCCCATGCGAGCTTTTCTATTGCTCGTTGAAGAATTCCATCTAAAACTAGGGAAAAAGATTCCTGGAACCACTATATCTATTGAAAATAGTTGGCACTATGGGGAAAGCTAAAGTGGACCCAGAAGCTGTTGTTTCTTTACAAGCAACTCAAGGCGCCACTAAATGGAATGAGTGTCTAAGGGCTAGTGGTTTTGGCATGATGTCACAAACGTTTTTTGATTCAGAAAGAAGAAGAATCCTTGGCCTTCCAAGTTTAGACAACTGTGCAAAGATATTTGCAAAAGTCTGCCAAGCTAGTCATTTTTTGCTTACCGTGAAACGTATAGCATTGGGGAAAGGGCTACAAGGTAAATCAAAGATTTTGGCAAAAGAAAATCTTTTCAAATTCAGTCAAATATCTAGGCCATATAATACAAAATAACACAGTACGACCAATAAGGGACAATTTAATTTCAATCAAAAATTTTCCAATACAAAAAAATCAAAAGAATATAAGACAATTTTTAGGGAAAATTAAATTTTATCATGAATATACACCGAATAGTGCCAAAATATTAGAACCACTCCATAATTTACTTCAAAAAGATCAAAAATTTATTTGACCTCAAAGTTGTCAAAATCATTTGGAATAAAAATATTGTTCAAAAAATAAGTAAAACGACGAAAAGCAATACGAGTACAAATACTCATAAAAGCAACCACAACTACAACGATTTAGATGCTAACAACGATATGTCGGATGAATTGAGCGCGTACAGCTCGGAGGAAGACGAGGTGACATCACGAAAATCGCGAAAAATACAGCCAACTGATGCTGCGGATTACGAGGATGGGAGCGGAATGTAAAAATGTAAATTAATTGTGTGCAAATAAATTACAAGTGATATTTTCATATTTGAGCCGTAAGCCCTGGCAGCTAGTGTTCCTTTTTTTTATTGTAAAATAATAATTTATTGTTATTTTCCATATATTAAATTAAATTAATTAAAAATATTGTTATGCTCACAACCAATCTTGGAAATACATATTTGATCGAAGATGTAAAGAAATTATATTTCTTATTATATTACATATTCATTTAGTTTTAAATTCACCGCTCATCTCTTAGAGTAAGGGAACACTTATTCATTTGCATTCATTACAAATTCAAGTGGAAATATTAAATTTCATTCATTTTAAAAAATCAATCGTATTTGCGAGATCTCCCCTGATGAGTTCATGGGGGAGCTTTTCCATTTGAACCTGAAGGAGTTCAGCCCTGGTTGTCCGGAGAAGGACGTCAGGATGGTCAGCCGTCTTTGGAAGGTCAGTCCTGATGGGGTGACGAATGTTGTCCTTGAGGGCACGGACATGCTAATGTCCGCCCTCTTGGAGGCAGGTCGTTGCTACGTCAAGTGGTTTTCCTTCCGGGTACGGCCGGACCAGTTGACGCCCGGCTGTTTCCGCTGCATGGGCTTTGAACATAGGGTGGCGGAATACAGGCCAAGAAGGAAGTCTGCCGAAGGTGCGGGCAGGAAGGGCACAGGAGTGCAGGTTATGGCAATGCCCCGCATTGTCCCAACTAAACCGTCAGGAGGCTTATGCCGTAATGTGTGAGTTGGGGGCGCGTATGTTGGAGGGGGGCTGCGGCATTGCTTTGCTCCAGGAACCATGCTCCACCAATGGGGTGGTGAGAGGTCTTCCTGGGGGCTTTAGGGTCTTTACTGACCTTTGAGTCAATGCCGCAGTAGCTGTGTGTGAGCCAAGCTACTCTTATGTAGTAGTTGACTCATGGTGAGGAGTATTCATATGGGCTAGAGACAAAAAAAAAAAGCTAAATCAAGTTACGAAAATGGACGCACAACAATATGCACCACCCCGTTATTCTCTCCATCGTGGGTAGCAGCAATAGGGTTATGATTTTAATTTGTTTCTATTCATTTGGTCTCTAAATTGTCAAATGTTGCTTACGTTTTATCCAATTCGCGTGAAGGGTCAATCTTTGTTTATAGATTTAGAGATTCTAGGGGCCAAAAGCAAAAATAAAATTCATTGCACTACTGCTGCTACCTGTTTAATGTGCCTTGAGCTACATAGAATTTTTTCAATCACGTAGTAACCGTAGAGATGTAATTTTGATTTTTTCAATCATTACAAATTCAAGTTGAAATCTTTAATTTCATTCTTTAAAAAAAAATTAATTTCATTCTTGCCAAAAAAAAAATAATTAGTATAGTTGTAAATTCTATTAAATATAAATTAAGGCGGCCAGTCGCGAAATACTCGTATTGATTTCACATAAAATACCCAATGATTGAGATTGAAAAAAAGCATCGACCCGCTCAGCGAGTAAAGCGAATTGTGTGTCGAAAACAACACTTTACAAAACGAAAGCTGGAAAATGCCAACGTCCCATTCCCAACGGAGTGCTCCATCGTAATCCATATTTGAATTTCTTACGTGAATTTCGCCTTCGCAATGGTCATCTCCCTGCGGTGGAAATTATTCGTCGCGGCGCCAAGGAGTGGAAGAATATGCCTAAAGAGGGATAACTTGGCGAAGAATGCCAAGTTTTCTGAGGTGGCGCTCGATGTGAGCGTAAGACGGAAGCTCCACCAATGGCTTATGGAACTCCTGCACCAAAAATAGCAGAAACAGTTTTAAGGTCTTATAATTTTAATCTGAAAACAGAAAACAAAACAATTGAAATTGATGGATATAAAATTGATAACCCAGTTTGGGAAAATAATGGATCCTTTCCATTTGGAATAGTAAGTTCTAATTGGCATCCAGGGGAATTACACCGAATGACTTATACATTTTTGGTAGAAAATTTTATAGCAATTAAAGATCTGGCTTGCAATGTAATAGAAATGGCAATGTATACCAACTCGGATATATTGACAAAAGGAAGACAAACTTGGGATCCTATAAATGAAAGAAGTGTTCCAAGTTCGCAAGCTTATTCCAGTTATTGTGAATTCTTAGTTGAGAAGGGCTTCCCAAATCATCATAGCCTTATGGGATTAATTAAATATACCTTTGAACCGATGGACAAACCAACAATAATTGGAAAGAAAGTTTTATGGAAGTATGAAGAAAAGGGACAAAGATTAATTGTTAAGGTGAAAAAGTCTTATATTGTTAAAAAACAATATGATGGTGAAGAAGCAAGAAAATATGTAATGAATTTAATTCGTTCTTTTTGTGGGTATAATAAAAGCGGATAAAGGGCTCACCTGAGAAGAAGAGCAATTGCTTCCCCATCAATCCCCATGCGAGCTTTTCTTTTGCTCGTTGAAGAATTCCATCTAAAACTAGGGAAAAAGATTCCTGGAACCACTATATCTATTGAAAGTAGTTGGCACTATGGGGAAAGCTAAAGTGGACCCAGAAGCTGTTGTTTCTTTACAAGCAACTCAAGGCGCCACTAAATGGAATGAGTGTCTAAGGGCTAGTGGTTTTGGCATGATGTCACAAACGTTTTTTGATTCAGAAAGAAGAAGAATCCTTGGCCTTCCAAGTTTAGACAACTGTGCAAAGATATTTGCAAAAGTCTGCCAAGCTAGTCATTTTTTGCTTACCGTGAAACGTATAGCATTGGGGAAAGGGCTACACGGTAAATCAAAGATTTTGGCAAAAGAAAATCTTTTCAAATTCAGTCAAATATCTAGGCCATATAATACAAAATAACACAGTACGACCAATAAGGGACAATTTAATTTCAATCAAAAATTTTCCAATACAAAAAAATCAAAAGAATATAAGACAATTTTTAGGGAAAATTAAATTTTATCATGAATATATACCGAATAGTGCCAAAATCTTAGAACCACTCCATAATTTACTTCAAAAAGATCAAAAATTTATTTGACCTCAAAGTTGTCAAAATCATTTGGAATAAAAATATTGTTCAAAAAATAAGTAAAACGACGAAAAGCAATACGAGTACAAATACTCATAAAAGCAACCACAACTACAACGATTTAGATGCTAACAACGATATGTCGGATGAATTGAGCGCGTACAGCTCGGAGGAAGACGAGGTGACATCACGAAAATCGCGAAAAATACAGCCAACTGATGCTGCGGATTACGAGGATGGGGGCGGAATGTAAAAATGTAAATTAATTTGTGTGCAAATAAATTACAAGTGATATTTTCATATTTGAGCCGTAAGCCCTGACAGCTAGTGTTCCTTTTTTTTATTGTAAAATAATAATTTATTGTTATTTTCCATATATTAAATTAAATTAATTAAAAATATTGTTATGCTCACAACCAATCTTGGAAATATTTGATCGAAGATGTAAAGAAATTATATTTCTTATTATATTACATATTCATTTAGTTTTAAATTCACCGCTCATCTCTTAGAGTAAGGGAACACTTATTCATTTGCATTCATTACAAATTCAAGTGGAAATATTAAATTTCATTCATTTTAAAAAATCAATCGTATTTGCGAGATCTCCCCTGATGAGTTCATGGGGGAGCTTTTCCATTTGAACCTGAAGGAGTTCAGCCCTGGTTGTCCGGAGAAGGACGTCAGGATGGTCAGCCGTCTTTGGAAGGTCAGTCCTGATGGGGTGACGAATGTTGTCCTTGAGGGCACGGACATGCTAATGTCCGCCCTCTTGGAGGCAGGTCGTTGCTACGTCAAGTGGTTTTCCTTCCGGATACGGCCGGACCAGTTGACGCCCGGCTGTTTCCGCTGCATGGGCTTTGAACATAGGGTGGCGGAATGCAGGCCAAGAAGGATGTCTACCGAAGGTGCGGGCAGGAAGGGCACAGGAGTGCAGGTTATGGCAATGCCCCGCATTGTCCCAACTAAACCGTCAGGAGGCTTATGCCGTAATGTGTGAGTTGGGGGCGCGTATGTTGGAGGGGGGCTGCGGCATTGCTTTGCTCCAGGAACCATGCTCTACCAATGGGGTGGTGAGAGGTCTTCCTGGGGGCTTTAGGGTCTTTACTGACCTTTGAGTCAATGCCGCAGTAGCTGTGTGTGAGCCAAGCTACTCTTATGTAGTAGTTGACTCATGGTGAGGAGTATTCATATGGGCTAGAGACCAAAAAAAAAAGCTAAATCAAGTTACGAAAATGGACGCACAACGATATGCACCACCCCGTTATTCTCTCCATCGTGGGTAGCAGCAATAGGGTTATGATTTTAATTTGTTTCTATTCATTTGGTCTCTAAATTGTCAAATGTTGCTTACGTTTTATCCAATTCGCGTGAAGGGTCAATCTTTGTTTATAGATTTAGAGATTCTAGGGGCAAAAAGCAAAAATAAAATTCATTGCACTACTGCTGCTACCTGTTTAATGTGCCTTGAGCTACATAGAATTTTTTCAATCACGTAGTAACCGTAGAGATGTAATTTTGATTTTTTCAATCATTACAAATTCAAGTTGAAATCTTTAATTTCATTCTTTAAAAAAAAATTAATTTCATTCTTGCCAAAAAAAAAATAATTAGTATAGTTGTAAATTCTATTAAATATAAATTAAGGCGGCCAGTCGCGAAATACTCGTATTGATTTCACATAAAATACCCAATGATTGAGATTGAAAAAAAAGCATCGACCCGCTCAGCGAGTAAAGCGAATTGTGTGTCGAAAACAACACTTTACAAAACGAAAGCTGGAAAATGCCAACGTCCCATTCCCAACGGAGTGCTCCATCGTAATCCATATTTGAATTTCTTACGTGAATTTCGCCTTCGCAATGGTCATCTCCCTGCGGTGGAAATTATTCGTCGCGGCGCCAAGGAGTGGAAGAATATGCCTAAAGAGGGATAACTTGGCGAAGAATGCCAAGTTTTCTGAGGTGGCGCTCGATGTGAGCGTAAGACGGAAGCTCCACCAATGGCTTATGGAACTCCTGCACCAAAAATAGCAGAAACAGTTTTAAGGTCTTATAATTTTAATCTGAAAACAGAAAACAAAACAATTGAAATTGATGGATATAAAATTGATAACCCAGTTTGGGAAAATAATGGATCCTTTCCATTTGGAATAGTAAGTTCTAATTGGCATCCAGGGGAATTACACCGAATGGCTTATACATTTTTGGTAGAAAATTTTATAGCAATTAAAGATCTGGCTTGCAATGTAATAGAAATGGCAATGTATACCAACTCGGATATATTGACAAAAGGAAGACAAACTTGGGATCCTATAAATGAAAGAAGTGGTCCAAGTTCGCAAGCTTATTCCAGTTATTGTGAATTCTTAGTTGAGAAGGGCTTCCCAAATCATCATAGCCTTATGGGATTAATTAAATATACCTTTGAACCGATGGACAAACCAACAATAATTGGAAAGAAAGTTTTATGGAAGTATGAAGAAAAGATAAAAGTTGAAAAGGGACAAAGATTAATTGTTAAGGTGAAAAAGTCTTATATTGTTAAAAAACAATATGATGGTGAAGAAGCAAGAAAATATGTAATGAATTTAATTCGTTCTTTTTGTGGGTATAATAAAAGCGGATAAAGGGCTCACCTGAGAAGAAGAGCAATTGCTTCCCCATCAATCCCCATGCGAGCTTTTCTATTGCTCGTTGAAGAATTCCATCTAAAACTAGGGAAAAAGATTCCTGGAATCACTATATCTATTGAAAATAGTTGGCACTATGGGGAAAGCTAAAGTGGACCCAGAAGCTGTTGTTTCTTTACAATCAACTCAAGGCGCCACTAAATGGAATGAGTGTCTAAGGGCTAGTGGTTTTGGCATGATGTCACAAACGTTTTTTGATTCAGAAAGAAGAAGAATCCTTGGCCTTCCAAGTTTAGACAACTGTGCAAAGATATTTGCAAAAGTCTGCCAAGCTAGTCATTTTTTGCTTACCGTGAAACGTATAGCATTGGGGAAAGGGTTACAAGGTAAATCAAAGATTTTGGCAAAAGAAAATCTTTTCAAATTCAGTCAAATATCTAGGCCATATAATACAAAATAACACAGTACGACCAATAAGGGACAATTTAATTTCAATCAAAAATTTTCCAATACAAAAAAATCAAAAGAATATAAGACAATTTTTAGGGAAAATTAAATTTTATCATGAATATATACCGAATAGTGCCAAAATATTAGAACCACTCCATAATTTACTTCAAAAAGATCAAAAATTTATTTGACCTGAAAGTTGTCAAAATCATTTGGAATAAAAATATTGTTCAAAAAATAAGTAAAACGACGAAAAGCAATACGAGTACAAATACTCATAAAAGCAACCACAACTACAACGATTTAGATGCTAACAATGATATGTCGGATGAATTGAGCGCGTACAGCTCGGAGGAAGACGAGGTGACATCACGAAAATCGCGAAAAATACAGCCAACTGATGCTGCGGATTACGAGGATGGGGGCGGAATGTAAAAATGTAAATTAATTTGTGTGCAAATAAATTACAAGTGATATTTTCATATTTGAGCCGTAAGCCCTGGCAGCTAGTGTTCCTTTTTTTATTGTAAAATAATAATTTATTGTTATTTTCCATATATTAAATTAAATTAATTAAAAATATTGTTATGCTCACAACCAATCTTGGAAATATTTGATCGAAGATGTAAAGAAATTATATTTCTTATTATATTACATATTCATTTAGTTTTAAATTCACCGCTCATCTCTTAGAGTAAGGGAACACTTATTCATTTGCATTCATTACAAATTCAAGTGGAAATATTAAATTTCATTCATTTTAAAAAATCAATCGTATTTGCGAGATCCCCCCTGATGAGTTCATGGGGGAGCTTTTCCATTTGAACCTGAAGGAGTTCAGCCCTGGTTGTCCGGAGAAGGACGTCAGGATGGTCAGCCGTCTTTGGAAGGTCAGTCCTGATGGGGTGACGAATGTTGTCCTTGAGGGCACGGACATGCTAATGTCCGCCCTCTTGGAGGCAGGTCGTTGCTACGTCAAGTGGTTTTCCTTCCGGGTACGGCCGGACCAGTTGACGCCCGGCTGTTTCCGCTGCATGGGCTTTGAACATAGGGTGGCGGAATGCAGGCCAAGAAGGATGTCTACCGAAGGTGCGGGCAGGAAGGGCACAGGAGTGCAGGTTATGGCAATGCCCCGCATTGTCCCAACTAAACCGTCAGGAGGCTTATGCCGTAATGTGTGAGTTGGGGGCGCGTATGTTGGAGGGGGGCTGCGGCATTGCTTTGCTCCAGGAACCATGCTCTACCAATGGGGTGGTGAGAGGTCTTCCTGGGGGCTTTAGGGTCTTTACTGACCTTTGAGTCAATGCCGCAGTAGCTGTGTGTGAGCCAAGCTACTCTTATGTAGTAGTTGACTCATGGTGAGGAGTATTCATATGGGCTAGAGACCAAAAAAAAAAGCTAAATCAAGTTACGAAAATGGACGCACAACGATATGCACCACCCCGTTATTCTCTCCATCGTGGGTAGCAGCAATAGGGTTATGATTTTAATTTGTTTCTATTCATTTGGTCTCTAAATTGTCAAATGTTGCTTACGTTTTATCCAATTCGCGTGAAGGGTCAATCTTTGTTTATAGATTTAGAGATTCTAGGGGCCAAAAGCAAAAATAAAATTCATTGCACTACTGCTGCTACCTGTTTAATGTGCCTTGAGCTACATAGAATTTTTTCAATCACGTAGTAACCGTAGAGATGTAATTTTGATTTTTTCAATCATTACAAATTCAAGTTGAAATCTTTAATTTCATTCTTTAAAAAAAAATTAATTTCATTCTTGCCAAAAAAAAAATAATTAGTATAGTTGTAAATTCTATTAAATATAAATTAAGGCGGCCAGTCGCGAAATACTCGTATTGATTTCACATAAAATACCCAATGATTGAGATTGAAAAAAAAGCATCGACCCGCTCAGCGAGTAAAGCGAATTGTGTGTCGAAAACAACACTTTACAAAACGAAAGCTGGAAAATGCCAACGTCCCATTCCCAACGGAGTGCTCCATCGTAATCCATATTTGAATTTCTTACGTGAATTTCGCCTTCGCAATGGTCATCTCCCTGCGGTGGAAATTATTCGTCGCGGCGCCAAGGAGTGGAAGAATATGCCTAAAGAGGGATAACTTGGCGAAGAATGCCAAGTTTTCTGAGGTGGCGCTCGATGTGAGCGTAAGACGGAAGCTCCACCAATGGCTTATGGAACTCCTGCACCAAAAATAGCAGAAACAGTTTTAAGGTCTTATAATTTTAATCTGAAAACAGAAAACAAAACAATTGAAATTGATGGATATAAAATTGATAACCCAGTTTGGGAAAATAATGGATCCTTTCCATTTGGAATAGTAAGTTCTAATTGGCATCCAGGGGAATTACACCGAATGACTTATACATTTTTGGTAGAAAATTTTATAGCAATTAAAGATCTGGCTTGCAATGTAATAGAAATGTCAATGTATACCAACTCGGATATATTGACAAAAGGAAGACAAACTTGGGATCCTATAAATGAAAGAAGTGTTCCAAGTTCGCAAGCTTATTCCAGTTATTGTGAATTCTTAGTTGAGAAGGGATTCCCAAATCATCATAGCCTTATGGGATTAATTAAATATACCTTTGAACCGATGGACAAACCAACAATAATTGGAAAGAAAGTTTTATGGAAGTATGAAGAAAAGATAAAAGTTGAAAAGGGACAAAGATTAATTGTTAAGGTGAAAAAGTCTTATATTGTTAAAAAACAATATGATGGTGAAGAAGCAAGAAAATATGTAATGAATTTAATTCGTTCTTTTTGTGGGTATAATAAAAGCGGATAAAGGGCTCACCTGAGAAGAAGAGCAATTGCTTCCCCATCAATCCCCATGCGAGCTTTTCTATTGCTCGTTGAAGAATTCCATCTAAAACTAGGGAAAAAGATTCCTGGAACCACTATATCTATTGAAAATAGTTGGCACTATGGGGAAAGCTAAAGTGGACCCAGAAGCTGTTGTTTCTTTACAAGCAACTCAAGGCGCCACTAAATGGAATGAGTGTCTAAGGGCTAGTGGTTTTGGCATGATGTCACAAACGTTTTTTGATTCAGAAAGAAGAAGAATCCTTGGCCTTCCAAGTTTAGACAACTGTGCAAAGATATTTGCAAAAGTCTGCCAAGCTAGTCATTTTTTGCTTACCGTGAAACGTATAGCATTGGGGAAAGGGCTACAAGGTAAATCAAAGATTTTGGCAAAAGAAAATCTTTTCAAATTCAGTCAAATATCTAGGCCATATAATACAAAATAACACAGTACGACCAATAAGGGACAATTTAATTTCAATCAAAAATTTTCCAATACAAAAAAATCAAAAGAATATAAGACAATTTTTAGGGAAAATTAAATTTTATCATGAATATACACCGAATAGTGCCAAAATATTAGAACCACTCCATAATTTACTTCAAAAAGATCAAAAATTTATTTGACCTCAAAGTTGTCAAAATCATTTGGAATAAAAATATTGTTCAAAAAATAAGTAAAACGACGAAAAGCAATACGAGTACAAATACTCATAAAAGCAACCACAACTACAACGATTTAGATGCTAACAACGATATGTCGGATGAATTGAGCGCGTACAGCTCGGAGGAAGACGAGGTGACATCACGAAAATCGCGAAAAATACAGCCAACTGATGCTGCGGATTACGAGGATGGGGGCGGAATGTAAAAATGTAAATTAATTTGTGTGCAAATAAATTACAAGTGATATTTTCATATTTGAGCCGTAAGCCCTGGCAGCTAGTGTTCCTTTTTTTATTGTAAAATAATAATTTATTGTTATTTTCCATATATTAAATTAAATTAATTAAAAATATTGTTATGCTCACAACCAATCTTGGAAATATTTGATCGAAGATGTAAAGAAATTATATTTCTTATTATATTACATATTCATTTAGTTTTAAATTCACCGCTCATCTCTTAGAGTAAGGGAACACTTATTCATTTGCATTCATTACAAATTCAAGTGGAAATATTAAATTTCATTCATTTTAAAAAATCAATCGTATTTGCGAGATCCCCCCTGATGAGTTCATGGGGGAGCTTTTCCATTTGAACCTGAAGGAGTTCAGCCCTGGTTGTCCGGAGAAGGACGTCAGGATGGTCAGCCGTCTTTGGAAGGTCAGTCCTGATGGGGTGACGAATGTTGTCCTTGAGGGCACGGACATGCTAATGTCCGCCCTCTTGGAGGCAGGTCGTTGCTACGTCAAGTGGTTTTCCTTCCGGGTACGGCCGGACCAGTTGACGCCCGGCTGTTTCCGCTGCATGGGCTTTGAACATAGGGTGGCGGAATGCAGGCCAAGAAGGATGTCTACCGAAGGTGCGGGCAGGAAGGGCACAGGAGTGCAGGTTATGGCAATGCCCCGCATTGTCCCAACTAAACCGTCAGGAGGCTTATGCCGTAATGTGTGAGTTGGGGGCGCGTATGTTGGAGGGGGGCTGCGGCATTGCTTTGCTCCAGGAACCATGCTCTACCAATGGGGTGGTGAGAGGTCTTCCTGGGGGCTTTAGGGTCTTTACTGACCTTTGAGTCAATGCCGCAGTAGCTGTGTGTGAGCCAAGCTACTCTTATGTAGTAGTTGACTCATGGTGAGGAGTATTCATATGGGCTAGAGACCAAAAAAAAAAGCTAAATCAAGTTACGAAAATGGACGCACAACGATATGCACCACCCCGTTATTCTCTCCATCGTGGGTAGCAGCAATAGGGTTATGATTTTAATTTGTTTCTATTCATTTGGTCTCTAAATTGTCAAATGTTGCTTACGTTTTATCCAATTCGCGTGAAGGGTCAATCTTTGTTTATAGATTTAGAGATTCTAGGGGCCAAAAGCAAAAATAAAATTCATTGCACTACTGCTGCTACCTGTTTAATGTGCCTTGAGCTACATAGAATTTTTTCAATCACGTAGTAACCGTAGAGATGTAATTTTGATTTTTTCAATCATTACAAATTCAAGTTGAAATCTTTAATTTCATTCTTTAAAAAAAAATTAATTTCATTCTTGCCAAAAAAAAAATAATTAGTATAGTTGTAAATTCTATTAAATATAAATTAAGGCGGCCAGTCGCGAAATACTCGTATTGATTTCACATAAAATACCCAATGATTGAGATTGAAAAAAAAGCATCGACCCGCTCAGCGAGTAAAGCGAATTGTGTGTCGAAAACAACACTTTACAAAACGAAAGCTGGAAAATGCCAACGTCCCATTCCCAACGGAGTGCTCCATCGTAATCCATATTTGAATTTCTTACGTGAATTTCGCCTTCGCAATGGTCATCTCCCTGCGGTGGAAATTATTCGTCGCGGCGCCAAGGAGTGGAAGAATATGCCTAAAGAGGGATAACTTGGCGAAGAATGCCAAGTTTTCTGAGGTGGCGCTCGATGTGAGCGTAAGACGGAAGCTCCACCAATGGCTTATGGAACTCCTGCACCAAAAATAGCAGAAACAGTTTTAAGGTCTTATAATTTTAATCTGAAAACAGAAAACAAAACAATTGAAATTGATGGATATAAAATTGATAACCCAGTTTGGGAAAATAATGGATCCTTTCCATTTGGAATAGTAAGTTCTAATTGGCATCCAGGGGAATTACACCGAATGACTTATACATTTTTGGTAGAAAATTTTATAGCAATTAAAGATCTGGCTTGCAATGTAATAGAAATGTCAATGTATACCAACTCGGATATATTGACAAAAGGAAGACAAACTTGGGATCCTATAAATGAAAGAAGTGTTCCAAGTTCGCAAGCTTATTCCAGTTATTGTGAATTCTTAGTTGAGAAGGGATTCCCAAATCATCATAGCCTTATGGGATTAATTAAATATACCTTTGAACCGATGGACAAACCAACAATAATTGGAAAGAAAGTTTTATGGAAGTATGAAGAAAAGATAAAAGTTGAAAAGGGACAAAGATTAATTGTTAAGGTGAAAAAGTCTTATATTGTTAAAAAACAATATGATGGTGAAGAAGCAAGAAAATATGTAATGAATTTAATTCGTTCTTTTTGTGGGTATAATAAAAGCGGATAAAGGGCTCACCTGAGAAGAAGAGCAATTGCTTCCCCATCAATCCCCATGCGAGCTTTTCTATTGCTCGTTGAAGAATTCCATCTAAAACTAGGGAAAAAGATTCCTGGAACCACTATATCTATTGAAAATAGTTGGCACTATGGGGAAAGCTAAAGTGGACCCAGAAGCTGTTGTTTCTTTACAAGCAACTCAAGGCGCCACTAAATGGAATGAGTGTCTAAGGGCTAGTGGTTTTGGCATGATGTCACAAACGTTTTTTGATTCAGAAAGAAGAAGAATCCTTGGCCTTCCAAGTTTAGACAACTGTGCAAAGATATTTGCAAAAGTCTGCCAAGCTAGTCATTTTTTGCTTACCGTGAAACGTATAGCATTGGGGAAAGGGCTACAAGGTAAATCAAAGATTTTGGCAAAAGAAAATCTTTTCAAATTCAGTCAAATATCTAGGCCATATAATACAAAATAACACAGTACGACCAATAAGGGACAATTTAATTTCAATCAAAAATTTTCCAATACAAAAAAATCAAAAGAATATAAGACAATTTTTAGGGAAAATTAAATTTTATCATGAATATACACCGAATAGTGCCAAAATATTAGAACCACTCCATAATTTACTTCAAAAAGATCAAAAATTTATTTGACCTCAAAGTTGTCAAAATCATTTGGAATAAAAATATTGTTCAAAAAATAAGTAAAACGACGAAAAGCAATACGAGTACAAATACTCATAAAAGCAACCACAACTACAACGATTTAGATGCTAACAACGATATGTCGGATGAATTGAGCGCGTACAGCTCGGAGGAAGACGAGGTGACATCACGAAAATCGCGAAAAATACAGCCAACTGATGCTGCGGATTACGAGGATGGGAGCGGAATGTAAAAATGTAAATTAATTGTGTGCAAATAAATTACAAGTGATATTTTCATATTTGAGCCGTAAGCCCTGGCAGCTAGTGTTCCTTTTTTTTATTGTAAAATAATAATTTATTGTTATTTTCCATATATTAAATTAAATTAATTAAAAATATTGTTATGCTCACAACCAATCTTGGAAATACATATTTGATCGAAGATGTAAAGATATTATATTTCTTATTATATTACATATTCATTTAGTTTTAAATTCACCGCTCATCTCTTAGAGTAAGGGAACACTTATTCATTTGCATTCATTACAAATTCAAGTGGAAATATTAAATTTCATTCATTTTAAAAAATCAATCGTATTTGCGAGATCTCCCCTGATGAGTTCATGGGGGAGCTTTTCCATTTGAACCTGAAGGAGTTCAGCCCTGGTTGTCCGGAGAAGGACGTCAGGATGGTCAGCCGTCTTTGGAAGGTCAGTCCTGATGGGGTGACGAATGTTGTCCTTGAGGGCACGGACATGCTAATGTCCGCCCTCTTGGAGGCAGGTCGTTGCTACGTCAAGTGGTTTTCCTTCCGGGTACGGCCGGACCAGTTGACGCCCGGCTGTTTCCGCTGCATGGGCTTTGAACATAGGGTGGCGGAATACAGGCCAAGAAGGAAGTCTGCCGAAGGTGCGGGCAGGAAGGGCACAGGAGTGCAGGTTATGGCAATGCCCCGCATTGTCCCAACTAAACCGTCAGGAGGCTTATGCCGTAATGTGTGAGTTGGGGGCGCGTATGTTGGAGGGGGGCTGCGGCATTGCTTTGCTCCAGGAACCATGCTCCACCAATGGGGTGGTGAGAGGTCTTCCTGGGGGCTTTAGGGTCTTTACTGACCTTTGAGTCAATGCCGCAGTAGCTGTGTGTGAGCCAAGCTACTCTTATGTAGTAGTTGACTCATGGTGAGGAGTATTCATATGGGCTAGAGACAAAAAAAAAAAGCTAAATCAAGTTACGAAAATGGACGCACAACAATATGCACCACCCCGTTATTCTCTCCATCGTGGGTAGCAGCAATAGGGTTATGATTTTAATTTGTTTCTATTCATTTGGTCTCTAAATTGTCAAATGTTGCTTACGTTTTATCCAATTCGCGTGAAGGGTCAATCTTTGTTTATAGATTTAGAGATTCTAGGGGCCAAAAGCAAAAATAAAATTCATTGCACTACTGCTGCTACCTGTTTAATGTGCCTTGAGCTACATAGAATTTTTTCAATCACGTAGTAACCGTAGAGATGTAATTTTGATTTTTTCAATCATTACAAATTCAAGTTGAAATCTTTAATTTCATTCTTTAAAAAAAAATTAATTTCATTCTTGCCAAAAAAAAAATAATTAGTATAGTTGTAAATTCTATTAAATATAAATTAAGGCGGCCAGTCGCGAAATACTCGTATTGATTTCACATAAAATACCCAATGATTGAGATTGAAAAAAAGCATCGACCCGCTCAGCGAGTAAAGCGAATTGTGTGTCGAAAACAACACTTTACAAAACGAAAGCTGGAAAATGCCAACGTCCCATTCCCAACGGAGTGCTCCATCGTAATCCATATTTGAATTTCTTACGTGAATTTCGCCTTCGCAATGGTCATCTCCCTGCGGTGGAAATTATTCGTCGCGGCGCCAAGGAGTGGAAGAATATGCCTAAAGAGGGATAACTTGGCGAAGAATGCCAAGTTTTCTGAGGTGGCGCTCGATGTGAGCGTAAGACGGAAGCTCCACCAATGGCTTATGGAACTCCTGCACCAAAAATAGCAGAAACAGTTTTAAGGTCTTATAATTTTAATCTGAAAACAGAAAACAAAACAATTGAAATTGATGGATATAAAATTGATAACCCAGTTTGGGAAAATAATGGATCCTTTCCATTTGGAATAGTAAGTTCTAATTGGCATCCAGGGGAATTACACCGAATGACTTATACATTTTTGGTAGAAAATTTTATAGCAATTAAAGATCTGGCTTGCAATGTAATAGAAATGGCAATGTATACCAACTCGGATATATTGACAAAAGGAAGACAAACTTGGGATCCTATAAATGAAAGAAGTGTTCCAAGTTCGCAAGCTTATTCCAGTTATTGTGAATTCTTAGTTGAGAAGGGCTTCCCAAATCATCATAGCCTTATGGGATTAATTAAATATACCTTTGAACCGATGGACAAACCAACAATAATTGGAAAGAAAGTTTTATGGAAGTATGAAGAAAAGGGACAAAGATTAATTGTTAAGGTGAAAAAGTCTTATATTGTTAAAAAACAATATGATGGTGAAGAAGCAAGAAAATATGTAATGAATTTAATTCGTTCTTTTTGTGGGTATAATAAAAGCGGATAAAGGGCTCACCTGAGAAGAAGAGCAATTGCTTCCCCATCAATCCCCATGCGAGCTTTTCTTTTGCTCGTTGAAGAATTCCATCTAAAACTAGGGAAAAAGATTCCTGGAACCACTATATCTATTGAAAGTAGTTGGCACTATGGGGAAAGCTAAAGTGGACCCAGAAGCTGTTGTTTCTTTACAAGCAACTCAAGGCGCCACTAAATGGAATGAGTGTCTAAGGGCTAGTGGTTTTGGCATGATGTCACAAACGTTTTTTGATTCAGAAAGAAGAAGAATCCTTGGCCTTCCAAGTTTAGACAACTGTGCAAAGATATTTGCAAAAGTCTGCCAAGCTAGTCATTTTTTGCTTACCGTGAAACGTATAGCATTGGGGAAAGGGCTACAAGGTAAATCAAAGATTTTGGCAAAAGAAAATCTTTTCAAATTCAGTCAAATATCTAGGCCATATAATACAAAATAACACAGTACGACCAATAAGGGACAATTTAATTTCAATCAAAAATTTTCCAATACAAAAAAATCAAAAGAATATAAGACAATTTTTAGGGAAAATTAAATTTTATCATGAATATATACCGAATAGTGCCAAAATCTTAGAACCACTCCATAATTTACTTCAAAAAGATCAAAAATTTATTTGACCTCAAAGTTGTCAAAATCATTTGGAATAAAAATATTGTTCAAAAAATAAGTAAAACGACGAAAAGCAATACGAGTACAAATACTCATAAAAGCAACCACAACTACAACGATTTAGATGCTAACAACGATATGTCGGATGAATTGAGCGCGTACAGCTCGGAGGAAGACGAGGTGACATCACGAAAATCGCGAAAAATACAGCCAACTGATGCTGCGGATTACGAGGATGGGGGCGGAATGTAAAAATGTAAATTAATTTGTGTGCAAATAAATTACAAGTGATATTTTCATATTTGAGCCGTAAGCCCTGACAGCTAGTGTTCCTTTTTTTTATTGTAAAATAATAATTTATTGTTATTTTCCATATATTAAATTAAATTAATTAAAAATATTGTTATGCTCACAACCAATCTTGGAAATATTTGATCGAAGATGTAAAGAAATTATATTTCTTATTATATTACATATTCATTTAGTTTTAAATTCACCGCTCATCTCTTAGAGTAAGGGAACACTTATTCATTTGCATTCATTACAAATTCAAGTGGAAATATTAAATTTCATTCATTTTAAAAAATCAATCGTATTTGCGAGATCTCCCCTGATGAGTTCATGGGGGAGCTTTTCCATTTGAACCTGAAGGAGTTCAGCCCTGGTTGTCCGGAGAAGGACGTCAGGATGGTCAGCCGTCTTTGGAAGGTCAGTCCTGATGGGGTGACGAATGTTGTCCTTGAGGGCACGGACATGCTAATGTCCGCCCTCTTGGAGGCAGGTCGTTGCTACGTCAAGTGGTTTTCCTTCCGGATACGGCCGGACCAGTTGACGCCCGGCTGTTTCCGCTGCATGGGCTTTGAACATAGGGTGGCGGAATGCAGGCCAAGAAGGATGTCTACCGAAGGTGCGGGCAGGAAGGGCACAGGAGTGCAGGTTATGGCAATGCCCCGCATTGTCCCAACTAAACCGTCAGGAGGCTTATGCCGTAATGTGTGAGTTGGGGGCGCGTATGTTGGAGGGGGGCGCGTATGTTGGAGGGGGGCTGCGGCATTGCTTTGCTCCAGGAACCATGCTCTACCAATGGGGTGGTGAGAGGTCTTCCTGGGGGCTTTAGGGTCTTTACTGACCTTTGAGTCAATGCCGCAGTAGCTGTGTGTGAGCCAAGCTACTCTTATGTAGTAGTTGACTCATGGTGAGGAGTATTCATATGGGCTAGAGACCAAAAAAAAAAGCTAAATCAAGTTACGAAAATGGACGCACAACGATATGCACCACCCCGTTATTCTCTCCATCGTGGGTAGCAGCAATAGGGTTATGATTTTAATTTGTTTCTATTCATTTGGTCTCTAAATTGTCAAATGTTGCTTACGTTTTATCCAATTCGCGTGAAGGGTCAATCTTTGTTTATAGATTTAGAGATTCTAGGGGCAAAAAGCAAAAATAAAATTCATTGCACTACTGCTGCTACCTGTTTAATGTGCCTTGAGCTACATAGAATTTTTTCAATCACGTAGTAACCGTAGAGATGTAATTTTGATTTTTTCAATCATTACAAATTCAAGTTGAAATCTTTAATTTCATTCTTTAAAAAAAAATTAATTTCATTCTTGCCAAAAAAAAAATAATTAGTATAGTTGTAAATTCTATTAAATATAAATTAAGGCGGCCAGTCGCGAAATACTCGTATTGATTTCACATAAAATACCCAATGATTGAGATTGAAAAAAAAGCATCGACCCGCTCAGCGAGTAAAGCGAATTGTGTGTCGAAAACAACACTTTACAAAACGAAAGCTGGAAAATGCCAACGTCCCATTCCCAACGGAGTGCTCCATCGTAATCCATATTTGAATTTCTTACGTGAATTTCGCCTTCGCAATGGTCATCTCCCTGCGGTGGAAATTATTCGTCGCGGCGCCAAGGAGTGGAAGAATATGCCTAAAGAGGGATAACTTGGCGAAGAATGCCAAGTTTTCTGAGGTGGCGCTCGATGTGAGCGTAAGACGGAAGCTCCACCAATGGCTTATGGAACTCCTGCACCAAAAATAGCAGAAACAGTTTTAAGGTCTTATAATTTTAATCTGAAAACAGAAAACAAAACAATTGAAATTGATGGATATAAAATTGATAACCCAGTTTGGGAAAATAATGGATCCTTTCCATTTGGAATAGTAAGTTCTAATTGGCATCCAGGGGAATTACACCGAATGGCTTATACATTTTTGGTAGAAAATTTTATAGCAATTAAAGATCTGGCTTGCAATGTAATAGAAATGGCAATGTATACCAACTCGGATATATTGACAAAAGGAAGACAAACTTGGGATCCTATAAATGAAAGAAGTGGTCCAAGTTCGCAAGCTTATTCCAGTTATTGTGAATTCTTAGTTGAGAAGGGCTTCCCAAATCATCATAGCCTTATGGGATTAATTAAATATACCTTTGAACCGATGGACAAACCAACAATAATTGGAAAGAAAGTTTTATGGAAGTATGAAGAAAAGATAAAAGTTGAAAAGGGACAAAGATTAATTGTTAAGGTGAAAAAGTCTTATATTGTTAAAAAACAATATGATGGTGAAGAAGCAAGAAAATATGTAATGAATTTAATTCGTTCTTTTTGTGGGTATAATAAAAGCGGATAAAGGGCTCACCTGAGAAGAAGAGCAATTGCTTCCCCATCAATCCCCATGCGAGCTTTTCTATTGCTCGTTGAAGAATTCCATCTAAAACTAGGGAAAAAGATTCCTGGAATCACTATATCTATTGAAAATAGTTGGCACTATGGGGAAAGCTAAAGTGGACCCAGAAGCTGTTGTTTCTTTACAATCAACTCAAGGCGCCACTAAATGGAATGAGTGTCTAAGGGCTAGTGGTTTTGGCATGATGTCACAAACGTTTTTTGATTCAGAAAGAAGAAGAATCCTTGGCCTTCCAAGTTTAGACAACTGTGCAAAGATATTTGCAAAAGTCTGCCAAGCTAGTCATTTTTTGCTTACCGTGAAACGTATAGCATTGGGGAAAGGGTTACAAGGTAAATCAAAGATTTTGGCAAAAGAAAATCTTTTCAAATTCAGTCAAATATCTAGGCCATATAATACAAAATAACACAGTACGACCAATAAGGGACAATTTAATTTCAATCAAAAATTTTCCAATACAAAAAAATCAAAAGAATATAAGACAATTTTTAGGGAAAATTAAATTTTATCATGAATATATACCGAATAGTGCCAAAATATTAGAACCACTCCATAATTTACTTCAAAAAGATCAAAAATTTATTTGACCTGAAAGTTGTCAAAATCATTTGGAATAAAAATATTGTTCAAAAAATAAGTAAAACGACGAAAAGCAATACGAGTACAAATACTCATAAAAGCAACCACAACTACAACGATTTAGATGCTAACAATGATATGTCGGATGAATTGAGCGCGTACAGCTCGGAGGAAGACGAGGTGACATCACGAAAATCGCGAAAAATACAGCCAACTGATGCTGCGGATTACGAGGATGGGGGCGGAATGTAAAAATGTAAATTAATTTGTGTGCAAATAAATTACAAGTGATATTTTCATATTTGAGCCGTAAGCCCTGGCAGCTAGTGTTCCTTTTTTTATTGTAAAATAATAATTTATTGTTATTTTCCATATATTAAATTAAATTAATTAAAAATATTGTTATGCTCACAACCAATCTTGGAAATATTTGATCGAAGATGTAAAGAAATTATATTTCTTATTATATTACATATTCATTTAGTTTTAAATTCACCGCTCATCTCTTAGAGTAAGGGAACACTTATTCATTTGCATTCATTACAAATTCAAGTGGAAATATTAAATTTCATTCATTTTAAAAAATCAATCGTATTTGCGAGATCCCCCCTGATGAGTTCATGGGGGAGCTTTTCCATTTGAACCTGAAGGAGTTCAGCCCTGGTTGTCCGGAGAAGGACGTCAGGATGGTCAGCCGTCTTTGGAAGGTCAGTCCTGATGGGGTGACGAATGTTGTCCTTGAGGGCACGGACATGCTAATGTCCGCCCTCTTGGAGGCAGGTCGTTGCTACGTCAAGTGGTTTTCCTTCCGGGTACGGCCGGACCAGTTGACGCCCGGCTGTTTCCGCTGCATGGGCTTTGAACATAGGGTGGCGGAATGCAGGCCAAGAAGGATGTCTACCGAAGGTGCGGGCAGGAAGGGCACAGGAGTGCAGGTTATGGCAATGCCCCGCATTGTCCCAACTAAACCGTCAGGAGGCTTATGCCGTAATGTGTGAGTTGGGGGCGCGTATGTTGGAGGGGGGCTGCGGCATTGCTTTGCTCCAGGAACCATGCTCTACCAATGGGGTGGTGAGAGGTCTTCCTGGGGGCTTTAGGGTCTTTACTGACCTTTGAGTCAATGCCGCAGTAGCTGTGTGTGAGCCAAGCTACTCTTATGTAGTAGTTGACTCATGGTGAGGAGTATTCATATGGGCTAGAGACCAAAAAAAAAAGCTAAATCAAGTTACGAAAATGGACGCACAACGATATGCACCACCCCGTTATTCTCTCCATCGTGGGTAGCAGCAATAGGGTTATGATTTTAATTTGTTTCTATTCATTTGGTCTCTAAATTGTCAAATGTTGCTTACGTTTTATCCAATTCGCGTGAAGGGTCAATCTTTGTTTATAGATTTAGAGATTCTAGGGGCCAAAAGCAAAAATAAAATTCATTGCACTACTGCTGCTACCTGTTTAATGTGCCTTGAGCTACATAGAATTTTTTCAATCACGTAGTAACCGTAGAGATGTAATTTTGATTTTTTCAATCATTACAAATTCAAGTTGAAATCTTTAATTTCATTCTTTAAAAAAAAATTAATTTCATTCTTGCCAAAAAAAAAATAATTAGTATAGTTGTAAATTCTATTAAATATAAATTAAGGCGGCCAGTCGCGAAATACTCGTATTGATTTCACATAAAATACCCAATGATTGAGATTGAAAAAAAAGCATCGACCCGCTCAGCGAGTAAAGCGAATTGTGTGTCGAAAACAACACTTTACAAAACGAAAGCTGGAAAATGCCAACGTCCCATTCCCAACGGAGTGCTCCATCGTAATCCATATTTGAATTTCTTACGTGAATTTCGCCTTCGCAATGGTCATCTCCCTGCGGTGGAAATTATTCGTCGCGGCGCCAAGGAGTGGAAGAATATGCCTAAAGAGGGATAACTTGGCGAAGAATGCCAAGTTTTCTGAGGTGGCGCTCGATGTGAGCGTAAGACGGAAGCTCCACCAATGGCTTATGGAACTCCTGCACCAAAAATAGCAGAAACAGTTTTAAGGTCTTATAATTTTAATCTGAAAACAGAAAACAAAACAATTGAAATTGATGGATATAAAATTGATAACCCAGTTTGGGAAAATAATGGATCCTTTCCATTTGGAATAGTAAGTTCTAATTGGCATCCAGGGGAATTACACCGAATGACTTATACATTTTTGGTAGAAAATTTTATAGCAATTAAAGATCTGGCTTGCAATGTAATAGAAATGTCAATGTATACCAACTCGGATATATTGACAAAAGGAAGACAAACTTGGGATCCTATAAATGAAAGAAGTGTTCCAAGTTCGCAAGCTTATTCCAGTTATTGTGAATTCTTAGTTGAGAAGGGATTCCCAAATCATCATAGCCTTATGGGATTAATTAAATATACCTTTGAACCGATGGACAAACCAACAATAATTGGAAAGAAAGTTTTATGGAAGTATGAAGAAAAGATAAAAGTTGAAAAGGGACAAAGATTAATTGTTAAGGTGAAAAAGTCTTATATTGTTAAAAAACAATATGATGGTGAAGAAGCAAGAAAATATGTAATGAATTTAATTCGTTCTTTTTGTGGGTATAATAAAAGCGGATAAAGGGCTCACCTGAGAAGAAGAGCAATTGCTTCCCCATCAATCCCCATGCGAGCTTTTCTATTGCTCGTTGAAGAATTCCATCTAAAACTAGGGAAAAAGATTCCTGGAACCACTATATCTATTGAAAATAGTTGGCACTATGGGGAAAGCTAAAGTGGACCCAGAAGCTGTTGTTTCTTTACAAGCAACTCAAGGCGCCACTAAATGGAATGAGTGTCTAAGGGCTAGTGGTTTTGGCATGATGTCACAAACGTTTTTTGATTCAGAAAGAAGAAGAATCCTTGGCCTTCCAAGTTTAGACAACTGTGCAAAGATATTTGCAAAAGTCTGCCAAGCTAGTCATTTTTTGCTTACCGTGAAACGTATAGCATTGGGGAAAGGGCTACAAGGTAAATCAAAGATTTTGGCAAAAGAAAATCTTTTCAAATTCAGTCAAATATCTAGGCCATATAATACAAAATAACACAGTACGACCAATAAGGGACAATTTAATTTCAATCAAAAATTTTCCAATACAAAAAAATCAAAAGAATATAAGACAATTTTTAGGGAAAATTAAATTTTATCATGAATATACACCGAATAGTGCCAAAATATTAGAACCACTCCATAATTTACTTCAAAAAGATCAAAAATTTATTTGACCTCAAAGTTGTCAAAATCATTTGGAATAAAAATATTGTTCAAAAAATAAGTAAAACGACGAAAAGCAATACGAGTACAAATACTCATAAAAGCAACCACAACTACAACGATTTAGATGCTAACAACGATATGTCGGATGAATTGAGCGCGTACAGCTCGGAGGAAGACGAGGTGACATCACGAAAATCGCGAAAAATACAGCCAACTGATGCTGCGGATTACGAGGATGGGAGCGGAATGTAAAAATGTAAATTAATTGTGTGCAAATAAATTACAAGTGATATTTTCATATTTGAGCCGTAAGCCCTGGCAGCTAGTGTTCCTTTTTTTTATTGTAAAATAATAATTTATTGTTATTTTCCATATATTAAATTAAATTAATTAAAAATATTGTTATGCTCACAACCAATCTTGGAAATACATATTTGATCGAAGATGTAAAGATATTATATTTCTTATTATATTACATATTCATTTAGTTTTAAATTCACCGCTCATCTCTTAGAGTAAGGGAACACTTATTCATTTGCAATCATTACAAATTCAAGTGGAAATATTAAATTTCATTCACTTTAAAAAATCAATCGTATTTGCGAGATGTCCCCTGATGAGTTCATGGGGGAGCATTTCCATTTGAACCTGAAGGAGTTCAGCCCTGGTTGTCCGGAGAAGGACGTCAGGATGGTCAGCCGTCTTTGGAAGGTCAGTCCTGATGGGGTGACGAATGTTGTCCTTGAGGGCACGGACATGCTAATGTCCGCCCTCTTGGAGGCAGGTCGTTGCTACGTCAAGTGGTTTTCCTTCCGGGTACGGCCGGACCAGTTGACTCCCGGCTGTTTCCGCTGCATGGGCTTTGAACATAGGGTGGCGGAATACAGGCCAAGAAGGATGTCTGCCGAAGGTGCGGGCAGGAAGGGCACAGGAGTGCAGGTTGTGGCAATGCCCCGGATTGTCCCAACTAAACCGTCAGGAGGCTTATGCCGTAATGTGTGAGTTGGGGGCGCGTATGTTGGAGGGGGGCTGCGGCATTGCTTTGCTCCAGGAACCATGCTCCACCAATGGGGTGGTGAGAGGTCTTCCTGGGGGCTTTAGGGTCTTTACTGACCTTTGAGTCAATGCCGCAGTAGCTGTGTGTGAGCCAAGCTACTCTTATGTAGTAGTTGACTCATGGTGAGGAGTATTCATATGGGCTAGAGACAAAAAAAAAAAGCTAAATCAAGTTACGAAAATGGACGCACAACAATATGCACCACCCCGTTATTCTCTCCATCGTGGGTAGCAGCAATAGGGTTATGATTTTAATTTGTTTCTATTCATTTGGTCTCTAAATTGTCAAATGTTGCTTACGTTTTATCCAATTCGCGTGAAGGGTCAATCTTTGTTTATAGATTTAGAGATTCTAGGGGCCAAAAGCAAAAATAAAATTCATTGCACTACTGCTGCTACCTGTTTAATGTGCCTTGAGCTACATAGAATTTTTTCAATCACGTAGTAACCGTAGAGATGTAATTTTGATTTTTTCAATCATTACAAATTCAAGTTGAAATCTTTAATTTCATTCTTTAAAAAAAAATTAATTTCATTCTTGCCAAAAAAAAAATAATTAGTATAGTTGTAAATTCTATTAAATATAAATTAAGGCGGCCAGTCGCGAAATACTCGTATTGATTTCACATAAAATACCCAATGATTGAGATTGAAAAAAAGCATCGACCCGCTCAGCGAGTAAAGCGAATTGTGTGTCGAAAACAACACTTTACAAAACGAAAGCTGGAAAATGCCAACGTCCCATTCCCAACGGAGTGCTCCATCGTAATCCATATTTGAATTTCTTACGTGAATTTCGCCTTCGCAATGGTCATCTCCCTGCGGTGGAAATTATTCGTCGCGGCGCCAAGGAGTGGAAGAATATGCCTAAAGAGGGATAACTTGGCGAAGAATGCCAAGTTTTCTGAGGTGGCGCTCGATGTGAGCGTAAGACGGAAGCTCCACCAATGGCTTATGGAACTCCTGCACCAAAAATAGCAGAAACAGTTTTAAGGTCTTATAATTTTAATCTGAAAACAGAAAACAAAACAATTGAAATTGATGGATATAAAATTGATAACCCAGTTTGGGAAAATAATGGATCCTTTCCATTTGGAATAGTAAGTTCTAATTGGCATCCAGGGGAATTACACCGAATGGCTTATACATTTTTGGTAGAAAATTTTATAGCAATTAAAGATCTGGCTTGCAATGTAATAGAAATGGCAATGTATACCAACTCGGATATATTGACAAAAGGAAGACAAACTTGGGATCCTATAAATGAAAGAAGTGTTCCAAGTTCGCAAGCTTATTCCAGTTATTGTGAATTCTTAGTTGAGAAGGGCTTCCCAAATCATCATAGCCTTATGGGATTAATTAAATATACCTTTGAACCGATGGACAAACCAACAATAATTGGAAAGAAAGTTTTATGGAAGTATGAAGAAAAGATAAAAGTTGAAAAGGGACAAAGATTAATTGTTAAGGTGAAAAAGTCTTATATTGTTAAAAAACAATATGATGGTGAAGAAGCAAGAAAATATGTAATGAATTTAACTCGTTCTTTTTGTGGGTATAATAAAAGCGGATAAAGGGCTCACCTGAGAAGAAGAGCAATTGCTTCCCCATCAATCCCCATGCGAGCTTTTCTTTTGCTCGTTGAAGAATTCCATCTAAAACTAGGGAAAAAGATTCCTGGAACCACTATATCTATTGAAAATAGTTGGCACTATGGGGAAAGCTAAAGTGGACCCAGAAGCTGTTGTTTCTTTACAAGCAACTCAAGGCGCCACTAAATGGAATGAGTGTCTAAGGGCTAGTGGTTTTGGCATGATGTCACAAACGTTTTTTGATTCAGAAAGAAGAAGAATCCTTGGCCTTCCAAGTTTAGACAACTGTGCAAAGATATTTGCAAAAGTCTGCCAAGCTAGTCATTTTTTGCTTACCGTGAAACGTATAGCATTGGGGAAAGGGCTACAAGGTAAATCAAAGATTTTGGCAAAAGAAAATCTTTTCAAATTCAGTCAAATATCTAGGCCATATAATACAAAATAACACAGTACGACCAATAAGGGACAATTTAATTTCAATCAAAAATTTTCCAATACAAAAAAATCAAAAGAATATAAGACAATTTTTAGGGAAAATTTAATTTTATCATGAATATATACCGAATAGTGCCAAAATATTAGAACCACTCCATAATTTACTTCAAAAAGATCAAAAATTTATTTGACCTGAAAGTTGTCAAAATCATTTGGAATAAAAATATTGTTCAAAAAATAAGTAAAACGACGAAAAGCAATACGAGTACAAATACTCATAAAAGCAACCACAACTACAACGATTTAGATGCTAACAACGATATGTCGGATGAATTGAGCGCGTACAGCTCGGAGGAAGACGAGGTGACATCACGAAAATCGCGAAAAATACAGCCAACTGATGCTGCGGATTACGAGGATGGGGGCGGAATGTAAAAATGTAAATTAATTTGTGTGCAAATAAATTACAAGTGATATTTTCATATTTGAGCCGTAAGCCCTGACAGCTAGTGTTCCTTTTTTTTATTGTAAAATAATAATTTATTGTTATTTTCCATATATTAAATTAAATTAATTAAAAATATTGTTATGCTCACAACCAATCTTGGAAATATTTGATCGAAGATGTAAAGAAATTATATTTCTTATTATATTACATATTCATTTAGTTTTAAATTCACCGCTCATCTCTTAGAGTAAGGGAACACTTATTCATTTGCATTCATTACAAATTCAAGTGGAAATATTAAATTTCATTCATTTTAAAAAATCAATCGTATTTGCGAGATCTCCCCTGATGAGTTCATGGGGGAGCTTTTCCATTTGAACCTGAAGGAGTTCAGCCCTGGTTGTCCGGAGAAGGACGTCAGGATGGTCAGCCGTCTTTGGAAGGTCAGTCCTGATGGGGTGACGAATGTTGTCCTTGAGGGCACGGACATGCTAATGTCCGCCCTCTTGGAGGCAGGTCGTTGCTACGTCAAGTGGTTTTCCTTCCGGATACGGCCGGACCAGTTGACGCCCGGCTGTTTCCGCTGCATGGGCTTTGAACATAGGGTGGCGGAATGCAGGCCAAGAAGGATGTCTACCGAAGGTGCGGGCAGGAAGGGCACAGGAGTGCAGGTTATGGCAATGCCCCGCATTGTCCCAACTAAACCGTCAGGAGGCTTATGCCGTAATGTGTGAGTTGGGGGCGCGTATGTTGGAGGGGGGCTGCGGCATTGCTTTGCTCCAGGAACCATGCTCTACCAATGGGGTGGTGAGAGGTCTTCCTGGGGGCTTTAGGGTCTTTACTGACCTTTGAGTCAATGCCGCAGTAGCTGTGTGTGAGCCAAGCTACTCTTATGTAGTAGTTGACTCATGGTGAGGAGTATTCATATGGGCTAGAGACCAAAAAAAAAAGCTAAATCAAGTTACGAAAATGGACGCACAACGATATGCACCACCCCGTTATTCTCTCCATCGTGGGTAGCAGCAATAGGGTTATGATTTTAATTTGTTTCTATTCATTTGGTCTCTAAATTGTCAAATGTTGCTTACGTTTTATCCAATTCGCGTGAAGGGTCAATCTTTGTTTATAGATTTAGAGATTCTAGGGGCAAAAAGCAAAAATAAAATTCATTGCACTACTGCTGCTACCTGTTTAATGTGCCTTGAGCTACATAGAATTTTTTCAATCACGTAGTAACCGTAGAGATGTAATTTTGATTTTTTCAATCATTACAAATTCAAGTTGAAATCTTTAATTTCATTCTTTAAAAAAAAATTAATTTCATTCTTGCCAAAAAAAAAATAATTAGTATAGTTGTAAATTCTATTAAATATAAATTAAGGCGGCCAGTCGCGAAATACTCGTATTGATTTCACATAAAATACCCAATGATTGAGATTGAAAAAAAAGCATCGACCCGCTCAGCGAGTAAAGCGAATTGTGTGTCGAAAACAACACTTTACAAAACGAAAGCTGGAAAATGCCAACGTCCCATTCCCAACGGAGTGCTCCATCGTAATCCATATTTGAATTTCTTACGTGAATTTCGCCTTCGCAATGGTCATCTCCCTGCGGTGGAAATTATTCGTCGCGGCGCCAAGGAGTGGAAGAATATGCCTAAAGAGGGATAACTTGGCGAAGAATGCCAAGTTTTCTGAGGTGGCGCTCGATGTGAGCGTAAGACGGAAGCTCCACCAATGGCTTATGGAACTCCTGCACCAAAAATAGCAGAAACAGTTTTAAGGTCTTATAATTTTAATCTGAAAACAGAAAACAAAACAATTGAAATTGATGGATATAAAATTGATAACCCAGTTTGGGAAAATAATGGATCCTTTCCATTTGGAATAGTAAGTTCTAATTGGCATCCAGGGGAATTACACCGAATGGCTTATACATTTTTGGTAGAAAATTTTATAGCAATTAAAGATCTGGCTTGCAATGTAATAGAAATGGCAATGTATACCAACTCGGATATATTGACAAAAGGAAGACAAACTTGGGATCCTATAAATGAAAGAAGTGGTCCAAGTTCGCAAGCTTATTCCAGTTATTGTGAATTCTTAGTTGAGAAGGGCTTCCCAAATCATCATAGCCTTATGGGATTAATTAAATATACCTTTGAACCGATGGACAAACCAACAATAATTGGAAAGAAAGTTTTATGGAAGTATGAAGAAAAGATAAAAGTTGAAAAGGGACAAAGATTAATTGTTAAGGTGAAAAAGTCTTATATTGTTAAAAAACAATATGATGGTGAAGAAGCAAGAAAATATGTAATGAATTTAACTCGTTCTTTTTGTGGGTATAATAAAAGCGGATAAAGGGCTCACCTGAGAAGAAGAGCAATTGCTTCCCCATCAATCCCCATGCGAGCTTTTCTATTGCTCGTTGAAGAATTCCATCTAAAACTAGGGAAAAAGATTCCTGGAATCACTATATCTATTGAAAATAGTTGGCACTATGGGGAAAGCTAAAGTGGACCCAGAAGCTGTTGTTTCTTTACAATCAACTCAAGGCGCCACTAAATGGAATGAGTGTCTAAGGGCTAGTGGTTTTGGCATGATGTCACAAACGTTTTTTGATTCAGAAAGAAGAAGAATCCTTGGCCTTCCAAGTTTAGACAACTGTGCAAAGATATTTGCAAAAGTCTGCCAAGCTAGTCATTTTTTGCTTACCGTGAAACGTATAGCATTGGGGAAAGGGCTACAAGGTAAATCAAAGATTTTGGCAAAAGAAAATCTTTTCAAATTCAGTCAAATATCTAGGCCATATAATACAAAATAACACAGTACGACCAATAAGGGACAATTTAATTTCAATCAAAAATTTTCCAATACAAAAAAATCAAAAGAATATAAGACAATTTTTAGGGAAAATTAAATTTTATCATGAATATATACCGAATAGTGCCAAAATATTAGAACCACTCCATAATTTACTTCAAAAAGATCAAAAATTTATTTGACCTGAAAGTTGTCAAAATCATTTGGAATAAAAATATTGTTCAAAAAATAAGTAAAACGACGAAAAGCAATACGAGTACAAATACTCATAAAAGCAACCACAACTACAACGATTTAGATGCTAACAATGATATGTCGGATGAATTGAGCGCGTACAGCTCGGAGGAAGACGAGGTGACATCACGAAAATCGCGAAAAATACAGCCAACTGATGCTGCGGATTACGAGGATGGGGGCGGAATGTAAAAATGTAAATTAATTTGTGTGCAAATAAATTACAAGTGATATTTTCATATTTGAGCCGTAAGCCCTGGCAGCTAGTGTTCCTTTTTTTATTGTAAAATAATAATTTATTGTTATTTTCCATATATTAAATTAAATTAATTAAAAATATTGTTATGCTCACAACCAATCTTGGAAATATTTGATCGAAGATGTAAAGAAATTATATTTCTTATTATATTACATATTCATTTAGTTTTAAATTCACCGCTCATCTCTTAGAGTAAGGGAACACTTATTCATTTGCATTCATTACAAATTCAAGTGGAAATATTAAATTTCATTCATTTTAAAAAATCAATCGTATTTGCGAGATCCCCCCTGATGAGTTCATGGGGGAGCTTTTCCATTTGAACCTGAAGGAGTTCAGCCCTGGTTGTCCGGAGAAGGACGTCAGGATGGTCAGCCGTCTTTGGAAGGTCAGTCCTGATGGGGTGACGAATGTTGTCCTTGAGGGCACGGACATGCTAATGTCCGCCCTCTTGGAGGCAGGTCGTTGCTACGTCAAGTGGTTTTCCTTCCGGGTACGGCCGGACCAGTTGACGCCCGGCTGTTTCCGCTGCATGGGCTTTGAACATAGGGTGGCGGAATGCAGGCCAAGAAGGATGTCTACCGAAGGTGCGGGCAGGAAGGGCACAGGAGTGCAGGTTATGGCAATGCCCCGCATTGTCCCAACTAAACCGTCAGGAGGCTTATGCCGTAATGTGTGAGTTGGGGGCGCGTATGTTGGAGGGGGGCTGCGGCATTGCTTTGCTCCAGGAACCATGCTCCACCAATGGGGTGGTGAGAGGTCTTCCTGGGGGCTTTAGGGTCTTTACTGACCTTTGAGTCAATGCCGCAGTAGCTGTGTGTGAGCCAAGCTACTCTTATGTAGTAGTTGACTCATGGTGAGGAGTATTCATATGGGCTAGAGACCAAAAAAAAAAGCTAAATCAAGTTACGAAAATGGACGCACAACGATATGCACCACCCCGTTATTCTCTCCATCGTGGGTAGCAGCAATAGGGTTATGATTTTAATTTGTTTCTATTCATTTGGTCTCTAAATTGTCAAATGTTGCTTACGTTTTATCCAATTCGCGTGAAGGGTCAATCTTTGTTTATAGATTTAGAGATTCTAGGGGCCAAAAGCAAAAATAAAATTCATTGCACTACTGCTGCTACCTGTTTAATGTGCCTTGAGCTACATAGAATTTTTTCAATCACGTAGTAACCGTAGAGATGTAATTTTGATTTTTTCAATCATTACAAATTCAAGTTGAAATCTTTAATTTCATTCTTTAAAAAAAAATTAATTTCATTCTTGCCAAAAAAAAAATAATTAGTATAGTTGTAAATTCTATTAAATATAAATTAAGGCGGCCAGTCGCGAAATACTCGTATTGATTTCACATAAAATACCCAATGATTGAGATTGAAAAAAAAGCATCGACCCGCTCAGCGAGTAAAGCGAATTGTGTGTCGAAAACAACACTTTACAAAACGAAAGCTGGAAAATGCCAACGTCCCATTCCCAACGGAGTGCTCCATCGTAATCCATATTTGAATTTCTTACGTGAATTTCGCCTTCGCAATGGTCATCTCCCTGCGGTGGAAATTATTCGTCGCGGCGCCAAGGAGTGGAAGAATATGCCTAAAGAGGGATAACTTGGCGAAGAATGCCAAGTTTTCTGAGGTGGCGCTCGATGTGAGCGTAAGACGGAAGCTCCACCAATGGCTTATGGAACTCCTGCACCAAAAATAGCAGAAACAGTTTTAAGGTCTTATAATTTTAATCTGAAAACAGAAAACAAAACAATTGAAATTGATGGATATAAAATTGATAACCCAGTTTGGGAAAATAATGGATCCTTTCCATTTGGAATAGTAAGTTCTAATTGGCATCCAGGGGAATTACACCGAATGACTTATACATTTTTGGTAGAAAATTTTATAGCAATTAAAGATCTGGCTTGCAATGTAATAGAAATGGCAATGTATACCAACTCGGATATATTGACAAAAGGAAGACAAACTTGGGATCCTATAAATGAAAGAAGTGTTCCAAGTTCGCAAGCTTATTCCAGTTATTGTGAATTCTTAGTTGAGAAGGGATTCCCAAATCATCATAGCCTTATGGGATTAATTAAATATACCTTTGAACCGATGGACAAACCAACAATAATTGGAAAGAAAGTTTTATGGAAGTATGAAGAAAAGATAAAAGTTGAAAAGGGACAAAGATTAATTGTTAAGGTGAAAAAGTCTTATATTGTTAAAAAACAATATGATGGTGAAGAAGCAAGAAAATATGTAATGAATTTAATTCGTTCTTTTTGTGGGTATAATAAAAGCGGATAAAGGGCTCACCTGAGAAGAAGAGCAATTGCTTCCCCATCAATCCCCATGCGAGCTTTTCTATTGCTCGTTGAAGAATTCCATCTAAAACTAGGGAAAAAGATTCCTGGAACCACTATATCTATTGAAAATAGTTGGCACTATGGGGAAAGCTAAAGTGGACCCAGAAGCTGTTGTTTCTTTACAAGCAACTCAAGGCGCCACTAAATGGAATGAGTGTCTAAGGGCTAGTGGTTTTGGCATGATGTCACAAACGTTTTTTGATTCAGAAAGAAGAAGAATCCTTGGCCTTCCAAGTTTAGACAACTGTGCAAAGATATTTGCAAAAGTCTGCCAAGCTAGTCATTTTTTGCTTACCGTGAAACGTATAGCATTGGGGAAAGGGCTACAAGGTAAATCAAAGATTTTGGCAAAAGAAAATCTTTTCAAATTCAGTCAAATATCTAGGCCATATAATACAAAATAACACAGTACGACCAATAAGGGACAATTTAATTTCAATCAAAAATTTTCCAATACAAAAAAATCAAAAGAATATAAGACAATTTTTAGGGAAAATTAAATTTTATCATGAATATACACCGAATAGTGCCAAAATATTAGAACCACTCCATAATTTACTTCAAAAAGATCAAAAATTTATTTGACCTCAAAGTTGTCAAAATCATTTGGAATAAAAATATTGTTCAAAAAATAAGTAAAACGACGAAAAGCAATACGAGTACAAATACTCATAAAAGCAACCACAACTACAACGATTTAGATGCTAACAACGATATGTCGGATGAATTGAGCGCGTACAGCTCGGAGGAAGACGAGGTGACATCACGAAAATCGCGAAAAATACAGCCAACTGATGCTGCGGATTACGAGGATGGGGGCGGAATGTAAAAATGTAAATTAATTGTGTGCAAATAAATTACAAGTGATATTTTCATATTTGAGCCGTAAGCCCTGGCAGCTAGTGTTCCTTTTTTTTATTGTAAAATAATAATTTATTGTTATTTTCCATATATTAAATTAAATTAATTAAAAATATTGTTATGCTCACAACCAATCTTGGAAATATTTGATCGAAGATGTAAAGAAATTATATTTCTTATTATATTACATATTCATTTAGTTTTAAATTCACCGCTCATCTCTTAGAGTAAGGGAACACTTATTCATTTGCAATCATTACAAATTCAAGTGGAAATATTAAATTTCATTCACTTTAAAAAATCAATCGTATTTGCGAGATGTCCCCTGATGAGTTCATGGGGGAGCATTTCCATTTGAACCTGAAGGAGTTCAGCCCTGGTTGTCCGGAGAAGGACGTCAGGATGGTCAGCCGTCTTTGGAAGGTCAGTCCTGATGGGGTGACGAATGTTGTCCTTGAGGGCACGGACATGCTAATGTCCGCCCTCTTGGAGGCAGGTCGTTGCTACGTCAAGTGGTTTTCCTTCCGGGTACGGCCGGACCAGTTGACGCCCGGCTGTTTCCGCTGCATGGGCTTTGAACATAGGGTGGCGGAATACAGGCCAAGAAGGATGTCTGCCGAAGGTGCGGGCAGGAAGGGCACAGGAGTGCAGGTTATGGCAATGCCCCGCATTGTCCCAACTAAACCGTCAGGAGGCTTATGCCGTAATGTGTGAGTTGGGGGCGCGTATGTTGGAGGGGGGCTGCGGCATTGCTTTGCTCCAGGAACCATGCTCTACCAATGGGGTGGTGAGAGGTCTTCCTGGGGGCTTTAGGGTCTTTACTGACCTTTGAGTCAATGCCGCAGTAGCTGTGTGTGAGCCAAGCTACTCTTATGTAGTAGTTGACTCATGGTGAGGAGTATTCATATGGGCTAGAGACCAAAAAAAAAAGCTAAATCAAGTTACGAAAATGGACGCACAACGATATGCACCACCCCGTTATTCTCTCCATCGTGGGTAGCAGCAATAGGGTTATGATTTTAATTTGTTTCTATTCATTTGGTCTCTAAATTGTCAAATGTTGCTTACGTTTTATCCAATTCGCGTGAAGGGTCAATCTTTGTTTATAGATTTAGAGATTCTAGGGGCAAAAAGCAAAAATAAAATTCATTGCACTACTGCTGCTACCTGTTTAATGTGCCTTGAGCTACATAGAATTTTTTCAATCACGTAGTAACCGTAGAGATGTAATTTTGATTTTTTCAATCATTACAAATTCAAGTTGAAATCTTTAATTTCATTCTTTAAAAAAAAATTAATTTCATTCTTGCCAAAAAAAAAATAATTAGTATAGTTGTAAATTCTATTAAATATAAATTAAGGCGGCCAGTCGCGAAATACTCGTATTGATTTCACATAAAATACCCAATGATTGAGATTGAAAAAAAAGCATCGACCCGCTCAGCGAGTAAAGCGAATTGTGTGTCGAAAACAACACTTTACAAAACGAAAGCTGGAAAATGCCAACGTCCCATTCCCAACGGAGTGCTCCATCGTAATCCATATTTGAATTTCTTACGTGAATTTCGCCTTCGCAATGGTCATCTCCCTGCGGTGGAAATTATTCGTCGCGGAGCCAAGGAGTGGAAGAATATGCCTAAAGAGGGATAACTTGGCGAAGAATGCCAAGTTTTCTGAGGTGGCGCTCGATGTGAGCGTAAGACGGAAGCTCCACCAATGGCTTATGGAACTCCTGCACCAAAAATAGCAGAAACAGTTTTAAGGTCTTATAATTTTAATCTGAAAACAGAAAACAAAACAATTGAAATTGATGGATATAAAATTGATAACCCAGTTTGGGAAAATAATGGATCCTTTCCATTTGGAATAGTAAGTTCTAATTGGCATCCAGGGGAATTACACCGAATGGCTTATACATTTTTGGTAGAAAATTTTATAGCAATTAAAGATCTGGCTTGCAATGTAATAGAAATGGCAATGTATACCAACTCGGATATATTGACAAAAGGAAGACAAACTTGGGATCCTATAAATGAAAGAAGTGGTCCAAGTTCGCAAGCTTATTCCAGTTATTGTGAATTCTTAGTTGAGAAGGGCTTCCCAAATCATCATAGCCTTATGGGATTAATTAAATATACCTTTGAACCGATGGACAAACCAACAATAATTGGAAAGAAAGTTTTATGGAAGTATGAAGAAAAGATAAAAGTTGAAAAGGGACAAAGATTAATTGTTAAGGTGAAAAAGTCTTATATTGTTAAAAAACAATATGATGGTGAAGAAGCAAGAAAATATGTAATGAATTTAACTCGTTCTTTTTGTGGGTATAATAAAAGCGGATAAAGGGCTCACCTGAGAAGAAGAGCAATTGCTTCCCCATCAATCCCCATGCGAGCTTTTCTATTGCTCGTTGAAGAATTCCATCTAAAACTAGGGAAAAAGATTCCTGGAATCACTATATCTATTGAAAATAGTTGGCACTATGGGGAAAGCTAAAGTGGACCCAGAAGCTGTTGTTTCTTTACAATCAACTCAAGGCGCCACTAAATGGAATGAGTGTCTAAGGGCTAGTGGTTTTGGCATGATGTCACAAACGTTTTTTGATTCAGAAAGAAGAAGAATCCTTGGCCTTCCAAGTTTAGACAACTGTGCAAAGATATTTGCAAAAGTCTGCCAAGCTAGTCATTTTTTGCTTACCGTGAAACGTATAGCATTGGGGAAAGGGCTACAAGGTAAATCAAAGATTTTGGCAAAAGAAAATCTTTTCAAATTCAGTCAAATATCTAGGCCATATAATACAAAATAACACAGTACGACCAATAAGGGACAATTTAATTTCAATCAAAAATTTTCCAATACAAAAAAATCAAAAGAATATAAGACAATTTTTAGGGAAAATTAAATTTTATCATGAATATATACCGAATAGTGCCAAAATATTAGAACCACTCCATAATTTACTTCAAAAAGATCAAAAATTTATTTGACCTCAAAGTTGTCAAAATCATTTGGAATAAAAATATTGTTCAAAAAATAAGTAAAACGACGAAAAGCAATACGAGTACAAATACTCATAAAAGCAACCACAACTACAACGATTTAGATGCTAACAATGATATGTCGGATGAATTGAGCGCGTACAGCTCGGAGGAAGACGAGGTGACATCACGAAAATCGCGAAAAATACAGCCAACTGATGCTGCGGATTACGAGGATGGGGGCGGAATGTAAAAATGTAAATTAATTTGTGTGCAAATAAATTACAAGTGATATTTTCATATTTGAGCCGTAAGCCCTGGCAGCTAGTGTTCCTTTTTTTATTGTAAAATAATAATTTATTGTTATTTTCCATATATTAAATTAAATTAATTAAAAATATTGTTATGCTCACAACCAATCTTGGAAATATTTGATCGAAGATGTAAAGAAATTATATTTCTTATTATATTACATATTCATTTAGTTTTAAATTCACCGCTCATCTCTTAGAGTAAGGGAACACTTATTCATTTGCATTCATTACAAATTCAAGTGGAAATATTAAATTTCATTCATTTTAAAAAATCAATCGTATTTGCGAGATCCCCCCTGATGAGTTCATGGGGGAGCTTTTCCATTTGAACCTGAAGGAGTTCAGCCCTGGTTGTCCGGAGAAGGACGTCAGGATGGTCAGCCGTCTTTGGAAGGTCAGTCCTGATGGGGTGACGAATGTTGTCCTTGAGGGCACGGACATGCTAATGTCCGCCCTCTTGGAGGCAGGTCGTTGCTACGTCAAGTGGTTTTCCTTCCGGGTACGGCCGGACCAGTTGACGCCCGGCTGTTTCCGCTGCATGGGCTTTGAACATAGGGTGGCGGAATGCAGGCCAAGAAGGATGTCTACCGAAGGTGCGGGCAGGAAGGGCACAGGAGTGCAGGTTATGGCAATGCCCCGCATTGTCCCAACTAAACCGTCAGGAGGCTTATGCCGTAATGTGTGAGTTGGGGGCGCGTATGTTGGAGGGGGGCTGCGGCATTGCTTTGCTCCAGGAACCATGCTCCACCAATGGGGTGGTGAGAGGTCTTCCTGGGGGCTTTAGGGTCTTTACTGACCTTTGAGTCAATGCCGCAGTAGCTGTGTGTGAGCCAAGCTACTCTTATGTAGTAGTTGACTCATGGTGAGGAGTATTCATATGGGCTAGAGACCAAAAAAAAAAGCTAAATCAAGTTACGAAAATGGACGCACAACGATATGCACCACCCCGTTATTCTCTCCATCGTGGGTAGCAGCAATAGGGTTATGATTTTAATTTGTTTCTATTCATTTGGTCTCTAAATTGTCAAATGTTGCTTACGTTTTATCCAATTCGCGTGAAGGGTCAATCTTTGTTTATAGATTTAGAGATTCTAGGGGCCAAAAGCAAAAATAAAATTCATTGCACTACTGCTGCTACCTGTTTAATGTGCCTTGAGCTACATAGAATTTTTTCAATCACGTAGTAACCGTAGAGATGTAATTTTGATTTTTTCAATCATTACAAATTCAAGTTGAAATCTTTAATTTCATTCTTTAAAAAAAAATTAATTTCATTCTTGCCAAAAAAAAAATAATTAGTATAGTTGTAAATTCTATTAAATATAAATTAAGGCGGCCAGTCGCGAAATACTCGTATTGATTTCACATAAAATACCCAATGATTGAGATTGAAAAAAAAGCATCGACCCGCTCAGCGAGTAAAGCGAATTGTGTGTCGAAAACAACACTTTACAAAACGAAAGCTGGAAAATGCCAACGTCCCATTCCCAACGGAGTGCTCCATCGTAATCCATATTTGAATTTCTTACGTGAATTTCGCCTTCGCAATGGTCATCTCCCTGCGGTGGAAATTATTCGTCGCGGCGCCAAGGAGTGGAAGAATATGCCTAAAGAGGGATAACTTGGCGAAGAATGCCAAGTTTTCTGAGGTGGCGCTCGATGTGAGCGTAAGACGGAAGCTCCACCAATGGCTTATGGAACTCCTGCACCAAAAATAGCAGAAACAGTTTTAAGGTCTTATAATTTTAATCTGAAAACAGAAAACAAAACAATTGAAATTGATGGATATAAAATTGATAACCCAGTTTGGGAAAATAATGGATCCTTTCCATTTGGAATAGTAAGTTCTAATTGGCATCCAGGGGAATTACACCGAATGACTTATACATTTTTGGTAGAAAATTTTATAGCAATTAAAGATCTGGCTTGCAATGTAATAGAAATGGCAATGTATACCAACTCGGATATATTGACAAAAGGAAGACAAACTTGGGATCCTATAAATGAAAGAAGTGTTCCAAGTTCGCAAGCTTATTCCAGTTATTGTGAATTCTTAGTTGAGAAGGGATTCCCAAATCATCATAGCCTTATGGGATTAATTAAATATACCTTTGAACCGATGGACAAACCAACAATAATTGGAAAGAAAGTTTTATGGAAGTATGAAGAAAAGATAAAAGTTGAAAAGGGACAAAGATTAATTGTTAAGGTGAAAAAGTCTTATATTGTTAAAAAACAATATGATGGTGAAGAAGCAAGAAAATATGTAATGAATTTAATTCGTTCTTTTTGTGGGTATAATAAAAGCGGATAAAGGGCTCACCTGAGAAGAAGAGCAATTGCTTCCCCATCAATCCCCATGCGAGCTTTTCTATTGCTCGTTGAAGAATTCCATCTAAAACTAGGGAAAAAGATTCCTGGAACCACTATATCTATTGAAAATAGTTGGCACTATGGGGAAAGCTAAAGTGGACCCAGAAGCTGTTGTTTCTTTACAAGCAACTCAAGGCGCCACTAAATGGAATGAGTGTCTAAGGGCTAGTGGTTTTGGCATGATGTCACAAACGTTTTTTGATTCAGAAAGAAGAAGAATCCTTGGCCTTCCAAGTTTAGACAACTGTGCAAAGATATTTGCAAAAGTCTGCCAAGCTAGTCATTTTTTGCTTACCGTGAAACGTATAGCATTGGGGAAAGGGCTACAAGGTAAATCAAAGATTTTGGCAAAAGAAAATCTTTTCAAATTCAGTCAAATATCTAGGCCATATAATACAAAATAACACAGTACGACCAATAAGGGACAATTTAATTTCAATCAAAAATTTTCCAATACAAAAAAATCAAAAGAATATAAGACAATTTTTAGGGAAAATTAAATTTTATCATGAATATACACCGAATAGTGCCAAAATATTAGAACCACTCCATAATTTACTTCAAAAAGATCAAAAATTTATTTGACCTCAAAGTTGTCAAAATCATTTGGAATAAAAATATTGTTCAAAAAATAAGTAAAACGACGAAAAGCAATACGAGTACAAATACTCATAAAAGCAACCACAACTACAACGATTTAGATGCTAACAACGATATGTCGGATGAATTGAGCGCGTACAGCTCGGAGGAAGACGAGGTGACATCACGAAAATCGCGAAAAATACAGCCAACTGATGCTGCGGATTACGAGGATGGGGGCGGAATGTAAAAATGTAAATTAATTGTGTGCAAATAAATTACAAGTGATATTTTCATATTTGAGCCGTAAGCCCTGGCAGCTAGTGTTCCTTTTTTTTATTGTAAAATAATAATTTATTGTTATTTTCCATATATTAAATTAAATTAATTAAAAATATTGTTATGCTCACAACCAATCTTGGAAATACATATTTGATCGAAGATGTAAAGATATTATATTTCTTATTATATTACATATTCATTTAGTTTTAAATTCACCGCTCATCTCTTAGAGTAAGGGAACACTTATTCATTTGCAATCATTACAAATTCAAGTGGAAATATTAAATTTCATTCACTTTAAAAAATCAATCGTATTTGCGAGATGTCCCCTGATGAGTTCATGGGGGAGCATTTCCATTTGAACCTGAAGGAGTTCAGCCCTGGTTGTCCGGAGAAGGACGTCAGGATGGTCAGCCGTCTTTGGAAGGTCAGTCCTGATGGGGTGACGAATGTTGTCCTTGAGGGCACGGACATGCTAATGTCCGCCCTCTTGGAGGCAGGTCGTTGCTACGTCAAGTGGTTTTCCTTCCGGGTACGGCCGGACCAGTTGACGCCCGGCTGTTTCCGCTGCATGGGCTTTGAACATAGGGTGGCGGAATACAGGCCAAGAAGGATGTCTGCCGAAGGTGCGGGCAGGAAGGGCACAGGAGTGCAGGTTATGGCAATGCCCCGCATTGTCCCAACTAAACCGTCAGGAGGCTTATGCCGTAATGTGTGAGTTGGGGGCGCGTATGTTGGAGGGGGGCGCGTATGTTGGAGGGGGGCTGCGGCATTGCTTTGCTCCAGGAACCATGCTCTACCAATGGGGTGGTGAGAGGTCTTCCTGGGGGCTTTAGGGTCTTTACTGACCTTTGAGTCAATGCCGCAGTAGCTGTGTGTGAGCCAAGCTACTCTTATGTAGTAGTTGACTCATGGTGAGGAGTATTCATATGGGCTAGAGACCAAAAAAAAAAGCTAAATCAAGTTACGAAAATGGACGCACAACGATATGCACCACCCCGTTATTCTCTCCATCGTGGGTAGCAGCAATAGGGTTATGATTTTAATTTGTTTCTATTCATTTGGTCTCTAAATTGTCAAATGTTGCTTACGTTTTATCCAATTCGCGTGAAGGGTCAATCTTTGTTTATAGATTTAGAGATTCTAGGGGCAAAAAGCAAAAATAAAATTCATTGCACTACTGCTGCTACCTGTTTAATGTGCCTTGAGCTACATAGAATTTTTTCAATCACGTAGTAACCGTAGAGATGTAATTTTGATTTTTTCAATCATTACAAATTCAAGTTGAAATCTTTAATTTCATTCTTTAAAAAAAAATTAATTTCATTCTTGCCAAAAAAAAAATAATTAGTATAGTTGTAAATTCTATTAAATATAAATTAAGGCGGCCAGTCGCGAAATACTCGTATTGATTTCACATAAAATACCCAATGATTGAGATTGAAAAAAAAGCATCGACCCGCTCAGCGAGTAAAGCGAATTGTGTGTCGAAAACAACACTTTACAAAACGAAAGCTGGAAAATGCCAACGTCCCATTCCCAACGGAGTGCTCCATCGTAATCCATATTTGAATTTCTTACGTGAATTTCGCCTTCGCAATGGTCATCTCCCTGCGGTGGAAATTATTCGTCGCGGAGCCAAGGAGTGGAAGAATATGCCTAAAGAGGGATAACTTGGCGAAGAATGGCAAGTTTTCTGAGGTGGCGCTCGATGTGAGCGTAAGACGGAAGCTCCACCAATGGCTTATGGAACTCCTGCACCAAAAATAGCAGAAACAGTTTTAAGGTCTTATAATTTTAATCTGAAAACAGAAAACAAAACAATTGAAATTGATGGATATAAAATTGATAACCCAGTTTGGGAAAATAATGGATCCTTTCCATTTGGAATAGTAAGTTCTAATTGGCATCCAGGGGAATTACACCGAATGGCTTATACATTTTTGGTAGAAAATTTTATAGCAATTAAAGATCTGGCTTGCAATGTAATAGAAATGGCAATGTATACCAACTCGGATATATTGACAAAAGGAAGACAAACTTGGGATCCTATAAATGAAAGAAGTGTTCCAAGTTCGCAAGCTTATTCCAGTTATTGTGAATTCTTAGTTGAGAAGGGATTCCCAAATCATCATAGCCTTATGGGATTAATTAAATATACCTTTGAACCGATGGACAAACCAACAATAATTGGAAAGAAAGTTTTATGGAAGTATGAAGAAAAGATAAAAGTTGAAAAGGGACAAAGATTAATTGTTAAGGTGAAAAAGTCTTATATTGTTAAAAAACAATATGATGGTGAAGAAGCAAGAAAATATGTAATGAATTTAATTCGTTCTTTTTGTGGGTATAATAAAAGCGGATAAAGGGCTCACCTGAGAAGAAGAGCAATTGCTTCCCCATCAATCCCCATGCGAGCTTTTCTATTGCTCGTTGAAGAATTCCATCTAAAACTAGGGAAAAAGATTCCTGGAACCACTATATCTATTGAAAATAGTTGGCACTATGGGGAAAGCTAAAGTGGACCCAGAAGCTGTTGTTTCTTTACAAGCAACTCAAGGCGCCACTAAATGGAATGAGTGTCTAAGGGCTAGTGGTTTTGGCATGATGTCACAAACGTTTTTTGATTCAGAAAGAAGAAGAATCCTTGGCCTTCCAAGTTTAGACAACTGTGCAAAGATATTTGCAAAAGTCTGCCAAGCTAGTCATTTTTTGCTTACCGTGAAACGTATAGCATTGGGGAAAGGGCTACAAGGTAAATCAAAGATTTTGGCAAAAGAAAATCTTTTCAAATTCAGTCAAATATCTAGGTCATATAATACAAAATAACACAGTACGACCAATAAGGGACAATTTAATTTCAATCAAAAATTTTCCAATACAAAAAAATCAAAAGAATATAAGACAATTTTTAGGGAAAATTAAATTTTATCATGAATATACACCGAATAGTGCCAAAATATTAGAACCACTCCATAATTTACTTCAAAAAGATCAAAAATTTATTTGACCTCAAAGTTGTCAAAATCATTTGGAATAAAAATATTGTTCAAAAAATAAGTAAAACGACGAAAAGCAATACGAGTACAAATACTCATAAAAGCAACCACAACTACAACGATTTAGATGCTAACAACGATATGTCGGATGAATTGAGCGCGTACAGCTCGGAGGAAGACGAGGTGACATCACGAAAATCGCGAAAAATACAGCCAACTGATGCTGCGGATTACGAGGATGGGGGCGGAATGTAAAAATGTAAATTAATTGTGTGCAAATAAATTACAAGTGATATTTTCATATTTGAGCCGTAAGCCCTGGCAGCTAGTGTTCCTTTTTTTTATTGTAAAATAATAATTTATTGTTATTTTCCATATATTAAATTAAATTAATTAAAAATATTGTTATGCTCACAACCAATCTTGGAAATACATATTTGATCGAAGATGTAAAGATATTATATTTCTTATTATATTACATATTCATTTAGTTTTAAATTCACCGCTCATCTCTTAGAGTAAGGGAACACTTATTCATTTGCAATCATTACAAATTCAAGTGGAAATATTAAATTTCATTCACTTTAAAAAATCAATCGTATTTGCGAGATGTCCCCTGATGAGTTCATGGGGGAGCATTTCCATTTGAACCTGAAGGAGTTCAGCCCTGGTTGTCCGGAGAAGGACGTCAGGATGGTCAGCCGTCTTTGGAAGGTCAGTCCTGATGGGGTGACGAATGTTGTCCTTGAGGGCACGGACATGCTAATGTCCGCCCTCTTGGAGGCAGGTCGTTGCTACGTCAAGTGGTTTTCCTTCCGGGTACGGCCGGACCAGTTGACGCCCGGCTGTTTCCGCTGCATGGGCTTTGAACATAGGGTGGCGGAATACAGGCCAAGAAGGATGTCTGCCGAAGGTGCGGGCAGGAAGGGCACAGGAGTGCAGGTTATGGCAATGCCCCGCATTGTCCCAACTAAACCGTCAGGAGGCTTATGCCGTAATGTGTGAGTTGGGGGCGCGTATGTTGGAGGGGGGCGCGTATGTTGGAGGGGGGCTGCGGCATTGCTTTGCTCCAGGAACCATGCTCTACCAATGGGGTGGTGAGAGGTCTTCCTGGGGGCTTTAGGGTCTTTACTGACCTTTGAGTCAATGCCGCAGTAGCTGTGTGTGAGCCAAGCTACTCTTATGTAGTAGTTGACTCATGGTGAGGAGTATTCATATGGGCTAGAGACCAAAAAAAAAAGCTAAATCAAGTTACGAAAATGGACGCACAACGATATGCACCACCCCGTTATTCTCTCCATCGTGGGTAGCAGCAATAGGGTTATGATTTTAATTTGTTTCTATTCATTTGGTCTCTAAATTGTCAAATGTTGCTTACGTTTTATCCAATTCGCGTGAAGGGTCAATCTTTGTTTATAGATTTAGAGATTCTAGGGGCAAAAAGCAAAAATAAAATTCATTGCACTACTGCTGCTACCTGTTTAATGTGCCTTGAGCTACATAGAATTTTTTCAATCACGTAGTAACCGTAGAGATGTAATTTTGATTTTTTCAATCATTACAAATTCAAGTTGAAATCTTTAATTTCATTCTTTAAAAAAAAATTAATTTCATTCTTGCCAAAAAAAAAATAATTAGTATAGTTGTAAATTCTATTAAATATAAATTAAGGCGGCCAGTCGCGAAATACTCGTATTGATTTCACATAAAATACCCAATGATTGAGATTGAAAAAAAAGCATCGACCCGCTCAGCGAGTAAAGCGAATTGTGTGTCGAAAACAACACTTTACAAAACGAAAGCTGGAAAATGCCAACGTCCCATTCCCAACGGAGTGCTCCATCGTAATCCATATTTGAATTTCTTACGTGAATTTCGCCTTCGCAATGGTCATCTCCCTGCGGTGGAAATTATTCGTCGCGGAGCCAAGGAGTGGAAGAATATGCCTAAAGAGGGATAACTTGGCGAAGAATGGCAAGTTTTCTGAGGTGGCGCTCGATGTGAGCGTAAGACGGAAGCTCCACCAATGGCTTATGGAACTCCTGCACCAAAAATAGCAGAAACAGTTTTAAGGTCTTATAATTTTAATCTGAAAACAGAAAACAAAACAATTGAAATTGATGGATATAAAATTGATAACCCAGTTTGGGAAAATAATGGATCCTTTCCATTTGGAATAGTAAGTTCTAATTGGCATCCAGGGGAATTACACCGAATGGCTTATACATTTTTGGTAGAAAATTTTATAGCAATTAAAGATCTGGCTTGCAATGTAATAGAAATGGCAATGTATACCAACTCGGATATATTGACAAAAGGAAGACAAACTTGGGATCCTATAAATGAAAGAAGTGTTCCAAGTTCGCAAGCTTATTCCAGTTATTGTGAATTCTTAGTTGAGAAGGGCTTCCCAAATCATCATAGCCTTATGGGATTAATTAAATATACCTTTGAACCGATGGACAAACCAACAATAATTGGAAAGAAAGTTTTATGGAAGTATGAAGAAAAGATAAAAGTTGAAAAGGGACAAAGATTAATTGTTAAGGTGAAAAAGTCTTATATTGTTAAAAAACAATATGATGGTGAAGAAGCAAGAAAATATGTAATGAATTTAATTCGTTCTTTTTGTGGGTATAATAAAAGCGGATAAAGGGCTCACCTGAGAAGAAGAGCAATTGCTTCCCCATCAATCCCCATGCGAGCTTTTCTATTGCTCGTTGAAGAATTCCATCTAAAACTAGGGAAAAAGATTCCTGGAATCACTATATCTATTGAAAATAGTTGGCACTATGGGGAAAGCTAAAGTGGACCCAGAAGCTGTTGTTTCTTTACAATCAACTCAAGGCGCCACTAAATGGAATGAGTATCTAAGGGCTAGTGGTTTTGGCATGATGTCACAAACGTTTTTTGATTCAGAAAGAAGAAGAATCCTTGGCCTTAAAAGTTTAGACAACTGTGCAAAGATATTTGCAAAAGTCTGCCAAGCTAGTCATTTTTTGCTTACCGTGAAACGTATAGCATTGGGGAAAGGGCTACAAGGTAAATCAAAGATTTTGGCAAAAGAAAATCTTTTCAAATTCAGTCAAATATCTAGGCCATATAATACAAAATAACACAGTACGACCAATAAGGGACAATTTAATTTCAATCAAAAATTTTCCAATACAAAAAAATCAAAAGAATATAAGACAATTTTTAGGGAAAATTAAATTTTATCATGAATATATACCGAATAGTGCCAAAATATTAGAACCACTCCATAATTTACTTCAAAAAGATCAAAAATTTATTTGACCTGAAAGTTGTCAAAATCATTTGGAATAAAAATATTGTTCAAAAAATAAGTAAAACGACGAAAAGCAATACGAGTACAAATACTCATAAAAGCAACCACAACTACAACGATTTAGATGCTAACAATGATATGTCGGATGAATTGAGCGCGTACAGCTCGGAGGAAGACGAGGTGACATCACGAAAATCGCGAAAAATACAGCCAACTGATGCTGCGGATTACGAGGATGGGGGCGGAATGTAAAAATGTAAATTAATTTGTGTGCAAATAAATTACAAGTGATATTTTCATATTTGAGCCGTAAGCCCTGGCAGCTAGTGTTCCTTTTTTTATTGTAAAATAATAATTTATTGTTATTTTCCATATATTAAATTAAATTAATTAAAAATATTGTTATGCTCACAACCAATCTTGGAAATATTTGATCGAAGATGTAAAGAAATTATATTTCTTATTATATTACATATTCATTTAGTTTTAAATTCACCGCTCATCTCTTAGAGTAAGGGAACACTTATTCATTTGCATTCATTACAAATTCAAGTGGAAATATTAAATTTCATTCATTTTAAAAAATTAATCGTATTTGCGAGATCCCCCCTGATGAGTTCATGGGGGAGCTTTTCCATTTGAACCTGAAGGAGTTCATCCCTGGTTGTCCGGAGAAGGACGTCAGGATGGTCAGCCGTCTTTGGAAGGTCAGTCCTGATGGGGTGACGAATGTTGTCCTTGAGGGCACGGACATGCTAATGTCCGCCCTCTTGGAGGCAGGTCGTTGCTACGTCAAGTGGTTTTCCTTCCGGGTACGGCCGGACCAGTTGACGCCCGGCTGTTTCCGCTGCATGGGCTTTGAACATAGGGTGGCGGAATGCAGGCCAAGAAGGATGTCTACCGAAGGTGCGGGCAGGAAGGGCACAGGAGTGCAGGTTATGGCAATGCCCCGCATTGTCCCAACTAAACCGTCAGGAGGCTTATGCCGTAATGTGTGAGTTGGGGGCGCGTATGTTGGAGGGGGGCGCGTATGTTGGAGGGGGGCTGCGGCATTGCTTTGCTCCAGGAACCATGCTCTACCAATGGGGTGGTGAGAGGTCTTCCTGGGGGCTTTAGGGTCTTTACTGACCTTTGAGTCAATGCCGCAGTAGCTGTGTGTGAGCCAAGCTACTCTTATGTAGTAGTTGACTCATGGTGAGGAGTATTCATATGGGCTAGAGACCAAAAAAAAAAGCTAAATCAAGTTACGAAAATGGACGCACAACGATATGCACCACCCCGTTATTCTCTCCATCGTGGGTAGCAGCAATAGGGTTATGATTTTAATTTGTTTCTATTCATTTGGTCTCTAAATTGTCAAATGTTGCTTACGTTTTATCCAATTCGCGTGAAGGGTCAATCTTTGTTTATAGATTTAGAGATTCTAGGGGCCAAAAGCAAAAATAAAATTCATTGCACTACTGCTGCTACCTGTTTAATGTGCCTTGAGCTACATAGAATTTTTTCAATCACGTAGTAACCGTAGAGATGTAATTTTGATTTTTTCAATCATTACAAATTCAAGTTGAAATCTTTAATTTCATTCTTTAAAAAAAAATTAATTTCATTCTTGCCAAAAAAAAAATAATTAGTATAGTTGTAAATTCTATTAAATATAAATTAAGGCGGCCAGTCGCGAAATACTCGTATTGATTTCACATAAAATACCCAATGATTGAGATTGAAAAAAAAGCATCGACCCGCTCAGCGAGTAAAGCGAATTGTGTGTCGAAAACAACACTTTACAAAACGAAAGCTGGAAAATGCCAACGTCCCATTCCCAACGGAGTGCTCCATCGTAATCCATATTTGAATTTCTTACGTGAATTTCGCCTTCGCAATGGTCATCTCCCTGCGGTGGAAATTATTCGTCGCGGCGCCAAGGAGTGGAAGAATATGCCTAAAGAGGGATAACTTGGCGAAGAATGCCAAGTTTTCTGAGGTGGCGCTCGATGTGAGCGTAAGACGGAAGCTCCACCAATGGCTTATGGAGCTCCTGCACCAAAAAATAGCAGAAACAGTTTTAAGGTCTTATAATTTTAATCTGAAAACAGAAAACAAAACAATTGAAATTGATGGATATAAAATTGATAACCCAGTTTGGGAAAATAATGGATCCTTTCCATTTGGAATAGTAAGTTCTAATTGGCATCCAGGGGAATTACACCGAATGACTTATACATTTTTGGTAGAAAATTTTATAGCAATTAAAGATCTGGCTTGCAATGTAATAGAAATGGCAATGTATACCAACTCGGATATATTGACAAAAGGAAGACAAACTTGGGATCCTATAAATGAAAGAAGTGGTCCAAGTTCGCAAGCTTATTCCAGTTATTGTGAATTCTTAGTTGAGAAGGGATTCCCAAATCATCATAGCCTTATGGGATTAATTAAATATACCTTTGAA